>NC_046156.1:68815391-68955391 GCF_011064425.1 Rattus rattus | reverse complement strand
TTGCACTTGAGACAGCCTCAAGCAACATCTAGGTTTCTGTTACCATTGTGCCTCCAACCAGCTACTAACATAATTCCAAGGGTATCAGGATCGGGGCTGCAGCCCCCCACTCTCACCCTCTGTTCCATTCCTTCAGACCAGAGCAAGCAGTCGGTTTCCCTCAAGACACAGTGGGCATTCCCTCCCCATTTGCTTCGGTCACACATCCACTGGGCTTGCGCCCCACCCCGCAAGCTCCCAGCACCTGTCCTTTAGGTGCTGTAAGCAGCCAAGCTGCACGCTGCCTGCATCCTAAGATACTGAGACTGCTCTCCCAGGATAGGAGTGGGTCTACAGGGCAGCTCTCCAGGGGCCCTCCCTTGAGAGAAGGGGTGCCTTGCAAATTACAGGAGATAAACATTCATTTGCATGATTAAATAAATCACCTTATCAAGGGCTCATACCCAGGCATCTGTGATTTCCAAAGGTCCCATTAAGGGCTCATTTCCTGCCTAGAAAGGTCAATGGCAGTTGGCCTCTTCGGAAGAAAGATTCCCTTAGCGTCAGCCTGGAGCATTTAATTCGTAGCTGCACCAGTGGCCAGGCAAGGCCTTTAGAAGGTTGTCCTTGGGATAGACTATAGCACATCTCAAGTTCTCCCTTCATTCCTTGGGCTCCTACAAGATCAAAATAGGGGGAATAATTAAGCATTTCTCCTAACTACCAGTGCCCTGCGCTCCCTTTCTGCTCGGTAGTCTCCAGTCCATCTGTAGCGCGTTCCTTCGTTCTTTCAGTCTCAGCTGCAGAGCTGTCTTTGCCAAGAACCAAAACACAAGGTAGAAAAATAAGAGAGGTAGCAGTGATTTTGCATGTAGGGGTCTTCCAGCTTTGGGAGTGTTTTGGGGGTGTCCTGGGGCCCTGCTTCTTACCAGTAACTACAGGGCATCTCCAGGAGAAAGGAAGGCCCGTGTTAACCTGAGCTTGGTGGAGTTTTATAAGCAGTGATTAAATGCCTGTTCAAAAGTAATTATTGCATCATTAATTAAACAGCTCACCGGATCATGGGCTGAAGTTTAGTAATGTCAACTCTTCCTGGCCTTTGCTCGGGATGGGCACGTTTGGATTTCTACCCAAGCTTGGAGAATGGAAATCCACCTTTGACAAGATTTATGTCTACACTGATCATTCAGTAAGGTTAAGGCCTCTTAAAAACAGATTCCAAGAGCCAGTGCCACACAAACCAACAAAATGAACTTCAATCCTTCACTCTGCCTTGTCTCGAAGCACAAAGGGCCTCATCAGAAGCCTTCCAGCCCTCCGTGAGCTCCTCTGTCCCATCTCTTCTTTGAGGCAGCTGGAGTTGAGGCTTAGAGATGGTAGAAGGGAAGGATGGGGGAGTAGAGAATCTTGTATCTTAGATTTCTTTTTTCAAGTCCTGTTTTTAATAACGGTTCTTAAATGCCTACCAGAGGTAGTGGAAAAGAAAGGTTGTTAGGATCCAGGTGAGATGGACCTGTTTGTTCTTTGGAGCAAATCCCATTTGCTTTGCTGGGAAATCAGCAGTTCAGTTCACAGGAATCCACTGTGGCAGCTCAATTCACTCAGAAACACTTCACAAACACACCAGCAGTCCAGTTAGTGTCGGGATAGCAAGCATGAATCAGCAGCGATGGCACAACCTAGCAGAGACAGCCGGGCCTCAACCGAATTGGCACAAGTTCTCTGCCTTGCCTCTCTCAATGAAGTGACGATCACTGACACTGGGAGGCCGATGAAAGTTGAAAACCAGCTGTGCAAGCCATCGCTGTCTGCCGAGTCCTATTTATATCCCCAAACATCATATCTCCTCCACGGGTCTTGCCTCACTGAGTGTCTTGCCTCAGCCCGAGAGTCTGTCTTAGCAAAATTCTACGTGAGTCTGGATCAGCTGACAGCCCTCTGCCAATCGGCCCAAATCCAAGGAAGCAGCAAGAAGTTGCCAAAACACCACCAGAAGGTTTTCTGGCGCATTTCTCTCTATGGAGTCATGACAAACAGAACTCAGCTGTGCATTTTAAGGCAAACCAATGCATGCGTTTAGTTAGTGAAGAATCCTTCTCATGCAGCCTTTCTCCTGTGTCTGCTTCAGTGAAACGTTCCTTCACGTGTTTGCCTCAGCAAAACACCATCTGACTTTCCAAAGAGCCGTAAGTTTCCACTTCAGGGGCTCTATGAAGATGAAGGCTTTTCACACACTGACTCCTGCCGACTGTGATAGGTCAGGAGCCATTACAGCATGAGCAGAAAGTAGCTGTGGTGTCTTCCCAGGCTGCCATGGGGTAGGCTGAAGAGCAGGCTGCCCCCATCTTGGACCACTTTAGAGTATCACCAGTGATGAAGAGGAGTTCATTTCCTGGTGCAGCCCTGAGACACAGCGCACAGGAGGAAGGAGCAACATGATGGTGACTGCACCAACATGGCTCATTGTAGGACAATTTTTTTTCCTAAAAGCAGATGGTACAAAAAACATGTACTCTATTTTATGTTTTTTGTTTGTTTGTTTTGTGTTTAAAGCAGAGTCTCACTATGTAGCTGTGGCTCTTCTAGTACTCAAACTCATAGGGATCCACTTGCTTCTGCCTCCCAAGTGCTAGGAATGAAGGGGTGTCCTACGAGGCCTGGCTGCGTATACACATGATGACCTTTTACTCAGCCATAAGAAGATGATTACAGGAAAACATTCCAGGAAATAGAACTGGGAGCTCATTATAGTAAATGGAATAAGCCAATCTCAGTACTTTCTCTCACAGACTTGTATATGAATATATATAATATTTATAGTCTATCTATATATCTCTCCATATAAGTCTATGATATAGACATATATGAATATGTATATTTGTACATGAATATACCAAGAAGGGAGACTAAATGGGGGAGAGAGACATAAAGAGGGGGGAGAGATAAAATGAGGGGGTAACTGGGGAGCAAAGAAAAACAAAATATTACATGTCTTCTCATGAAGAATCTAGACGTTCTCTCCCACCCCACCCCGTGTGTGTGTGTGTGTGTGTGTGTGTGTGTGTGTGTGACACACAAAAGCACAGGGGCCTATGGAGGACTGGGGAAGGGGGGTCAGCAAGAGTGGAAAGGGAGGAGCAGGGATATTAGTGCATAGGGGCCATGAATAAGACACAATGTTATATATGTATGGAAATGTCACCATGAAACCCATTACTTTGTGCATTAACAAAAAAAAAACCTGATGAAAAAGAAACTGTTCACTAAGAAATTAGAAGGAGGAGCGTCAGCTACCAATCTCAGGAGGTTCACAGCAGCTGGGAAGACAAGGAGACTTCCTCCAGGGAACCTGCTAGTGCACACACACAGGAGGAGGGGGTCCTGTGGGCAGGTCACTGGACCAGTGGAGATGAACTACGTTTTGCATGCGGAAGGTTCACTGCTTCCTTGAGCCGTTCAGGAGAAATACAAAGCAGAGCATAGCCGTGGGTCTTCTAAATGTGAACCATGACCCAGGAAGCAGACTGTCACTTGAAGGGCACCTTGGTCTCCAGAGTTTAGAGTTTTGTCAAGCACCTCCATCATTTTGCATTCACTTCCTCTGTGGAGGTGATGTGTGGAACAGATGGGGCGAGTCCCCAAACTTCAGCTGTGCTTAGAAAACATGGAGACTTTGCTAAGAGCTGGCATATGTGTTCTTGACCAGAGACCTCTGACAGGCTGGTTACTCATGGGGTCCTGCCCTGCTGCCGTTTCTATGGCTTGGGTCAATGCAGACCTTCTTAGGAAGGCCAGAAGACAAAATAGGATCACATGAAAAAAATTCTTGTGCTAGAGACAGGAGGCATGGCCTGCCACATAAGTCTCCAGGGGAGGACAACTGTGTGTCCAGACCAGAGACAGAGGCATGGGAAGCACTAGTCTGGGGTTTGCACTGTGGCTTCCCTGGCAGGCATGGCAGATGAACCACTTGGGATGCTCTCTGGTGGGTGCTTTGGGGCGATATGAGCTGTGGCAACAGCTTTGCTTCCTCTCTTACCCAGGCCTGGGCTGGCTGACGCTCAGGCACAGGGTCTCCAAGGACAGTGTGCCTCTAGATCGGTTGACCTAGGCTTCTTGCTACCTCTAAAAATCAGCTACTAATTTTATTTTTATTTTGGAGGGGTCTGTCTCCAGCCAGAAAGATTAAGAAGTCAAATGTTAGGATATACAGAAAAATAAATAAATATTTACAGCACACCATGGAACAGTTAGTTACCCTACTGCCAAAGACTTGAACCTTAATATGAATTTAAGGCCAATATGAAGATAGGTTAAGGCCAAGAGTGGATGCTGCTCCAGCATTCTCTCTCTCTCTCTCTCTCTCTCTCTCTCTCTCTCTCTCTCTCTCTCTCTCTCTCTCCTCCCTCCCTCTCTCTCTCTTTCACACACACACACACACACACACACACACACACACACACACACACACACACACACACACACACACACATATAGAACATTTGCCTCAAAATGGAGACATTCTCCTTTAACCCCAGCACTCAGGAGGTAGAGGCAGGTGGGTCTCTGAGTTCTGGGACAGCCAGGGCTACACAGAGAAATTCTGCCTCTAAAAACCAACAAACGAACAAAACCAAAACAGTTTGCCTCAAAGAGGAAGCAAGTCTAGAGAGGTTGGCTTAGCAACAGGATCGAGATCCCATACGGAAGAAACTCCTTTTCACCTCAAGGGGTGCCCAGACACAGTGGCCAAGGAGCCCTCGAACCCGCAGGACAGGCTCTGGGAACTGGTTTTTCTTTTTCTTTCCACACCTCAAGACAGTCTGACTGAGACAGACTGGGGCTCAGAGGAGTCCAGAGCATGATTTTATTTTTGTGGCTCTCCCTGAGGACCAGGTAGAGAACAATAAGCCACTAACAAGGATCAGGCCAGCCACAGTGGGCTCTTGTATTTAGGGTAAGATCTGCCTGGGCTAGAAATGGCTTTCACTTCCCTAGTCCTGTTCTAGAAACTTCTGGAACGCTATTTGCAGGTTTGGAGCTACTCTGGTTTCAAATACTTTTGCTCTCTGCTTCCTTTGAAGTTCCCTTACCCCCATCCTTCCCACACACCAAGAAAGCTGTTCCTTCCTTTTCCCACCCCAGTTGCATTAAAGGTCACCGGTTGGTGAGAATACAGTTAAAAAAAAAACAACAAAAAACCACTCCCTTGAACTAGGTGCAGGCATTGACAAAGAACACTGGGTGTGGCTGAGCAGGCTCACCAGGCCTGGGCACTCTCGTGGTTGATCCTTCACTAGAGAAAGCAGCCTCCAAAGAGATAGCGCTGGACCCGAGTCTTGATCCCAAAGAGACCGTGGCTTGGCAGTGTTCCTCCTGCAAGCACCCGACTTGGGCCTCTACTGTACTGGACTGTACAGTACCCATGCTGGCTCCTCCAGGCTGCGCTTTGCCAGATACCTTACTACTCTGCTGTAGCCTTCGAACTCCAGCTATTAAGTTTTGAGTGCGTTTGGGTGCAGCTGCAACACAGAAGTTTTGCTCATTGATTTCTTGAAGCATTTATTATGCTCTGTAGGCTGTTGTTATGGATCATTTAGATTTATGAGCCATTCCCTGCTACCCTGCAGAGCCGGGGGATCCTGAAGAAATCATTTATACACACCCAATTCTTATTTGTCCTTGAATGGGGTTCTCACCAAGCATACAAATGCGAGCGCCACAGGAGGTAGCCGGCTTTATCTCTCCTTGGCCTGGACATAGCAGGAGGCTGCTTTACCTTCCTGCTCCAAGGACCTCTTAGAGAAGAGCAGAGAACCAAGCACTGAGGAGAAGGTAGACACCAGGAATGTGTGTAAAGCGAATGGTGAGGGCCAGTGGCTTTCAGTGCCAACAGTTCTGGTAACTTACTAGAAATGAGAGTTCTCAGACCCCACCCAAGACCTGCTGAGTCAGGACTCTGGGGTGGATCCAGTGATCTGTGTCGCAACCAGACGTTATCCGTGCCAAAGGATGAGTGTGGCTAGCGTGGCAAAGGGCCTGAAACCAAGAGTCACCCGTCCTGGAAAATCCTCCAACTCCACAGTTTACTGCGAGGCCATGGGAAAGTCGCTCTCCTTCTCCATGCCTCCACTTTCTTGCCTAGAAAACGGGAAGATGTGAGTGCCTTTGTGTGACTTCAGACGATTGTTTCGTAGGCCAAATACTGTTGTCAAGGTGAAAGGCATACAGATAAGACATCATGTGAATGCAGAATATACTTATTATTCCTTGCACTAGTGACTAATAAGAGCCCCAACAAAATTCAGGTACATTGGAAATCAGTGTCTAAAATAATTTAACTATAACATCATTATATATTATATAAATATATATTATATTTCTCCTGTGTGTGTGTGTGTGAGAGAGAGAGAGAGAGAGGGAGGGAAAGGGAGGGAGAGGGAGGGAGGGAGAGGGAGAGGGGAGGGAGAGGGAGGGAGAGAGGAGAGAGAGGGAGAGGAGAGAGAGAGAGAGAGAGAGAGAGAGAGAATTCCACAGAAAACCAGCAGGAGTCAAGTCTCTCCTTCTGCATGCACATCCTGTGGGTTCCAGAGATCTACCTCGGGTCATGAAGTTGGGTAGCAAGTGCCTTTACTTAATGAGCCATTTTGCCAACCCTTTAATAATGCAATTCTAAAAGTCATATGGGAAATACATAAACCATCCCTGTTAGAGAAAAGTGGTTCTGCTTCTTATTGTGCATCAAAAGAAGCATCTCTAACCAGCGGCTCTTCAAGCTTCAGGGCATGGCTCTGTTTCTCCTAACCCTGTCAGGCAGACTGTGTCTCACGGACTGAAGGATGAGTGTCTCTGGGGAGGTAGAAGCTTATAGAGAGTGAGAGGACTTACATAGACACAGGTGGGTGACATTTATTTGTTTTCCTGTTTCATCCTCAGTGAAAATGGAGCCAGGCAGATCAGCAGTGACCACACCCTCCACAGGAGTACTGAGGCTGTCTCTCAGCTTTCCAGGCTGGGCCATTCTGTTTCCTTTCACGTCCCTTCAAAGGCTCCATTGTCCTCTTCTTTAGTCATCTTTGTTTCTCTCCTCTGAACTCTTTCCAGATCCTTCAGGCACAGCCTCTGCTGATACTCAGGCTTCTCACTAAGGGAACTCGAGGTTGTACAAGAACCCCAGTGTCCATCAGAGATCAGGGAGGATTCTGGGAGGATGATCTCATAGCCCAGCATTGTTCCCCACTGAACTTCCCCTGCAAAGCTCTGCCCTCTTACCAAGGTCAAAGGCTGTGGCGGTGCCTGTCAATCCAGGGGTTCCATCCAGACCGATGGTTCAGAATCAGAGCTGTACATTGGAATCACCTAATAATGCCAGTTCTCCAACTCCCAGGATCCCCATTTGTTGTCAGAGTCTGTAGCTCTAAAGTGAAGCCAACATAAGAACCACAGATTTTAGCTTTGATGGAGCAGCAGAGAAGCTGGGACAGACTGGGAGCCCCTGTTGACAGCAAACCTTAGCAGTAGCCACCCTGGAACCTTGTCCCCCTCGTCATGCCTATTAACTTCAAGTTTTATGATTCCTAATGTTTTTAAGTATTCATTGTTTGCCTTTCAGATTCTGAACTGCCCAGTTGCAGTAGAGTGTCTGGGAGAAATTATTAAGGCAGATCTCTGGCCCTGCCCCCAGACTTCTGGTTCAGCTGCCCAAGTAAGGGTTCCCAGATGCGTTTCTAGTCACTCCCCGGGCTACAGTTGTGGTTGCTGCTCCACAAACCGTTCTTTCAGAACTGCCCATCTTAGCTTTCTTGGTCTTCTCCATTCTGTGCCATTGGGGCAGTACAAATTAGACCAAGCTACATGCTCAACCAGACCAGCAGGGCTCTCCATTGGAACTTTCTTGAGACCCTTTTGACTCAGGCCTAACGGAAGTAACACTGGGCAAAGGTGAGCAGTGCCTGTTTAAACCAGCGAGGCAGCAAGATTTCGTTGATTTTCTAGGGGACCTAAAGTTTGATAATTATCCATTAGTCGTGGGTGTGGTCTTTGAAGGAGCTCTTTCTCTTATGTACATTCTCTCTCTCTCTCTCTCTCTCTCTCTCTCTCTCTCTCTCTCGTGTGTGTGTGTGTGTGTGTGTGTGTGTGTGTGTGTGTATTTAACAGGTTATCAAGTTCATTCAACCACTGCTACGTTACAGCTGGTACCATCGTCTGTGTAACTGTCCTGGCTTCATGGTTTGGTCTGAGTCTTACAGAGAGACTGGTGGACTTGTAGGTGCTCGGTCACTGGAAAAGCACACGGAACAGGGGTAGAGAAAACACTTGTTTGCTCCAGCGGTCAATCGGCCAGGTCGGGGGCTTTTTCTTGTTTAAAACACGTTTCATGCAGAGCTGAGCAGAGTCTCATTGAGACTCTTATCCCACTTTAGCCAACTGTCAGGTACAGTGAAGAACCAGTGTTGGCCACAGGCAAGGTCTTCAGGTTTCTGTGAAGGTTGAGCTTGCCCTCCCCGGTGTCAACAGAGCTATCCGCTCAAGGCTACAGGAGACTCATAACGCATCTCACCCGTGTGACCTCCAAAATCACTGTGTTTTAAGTAAATGTGCAGTGCTTTATAGTAAGTGGGAGTGGGTGAGCGGGTGAGCAGGTGAGTGTCTCTAGCCTAGAAAGCATCTGATTGGAGAGCTACTGTGGCCTTTAACATGATTGGCTGGCGGTGGGAGTCAAACCATAAACTTAACCTCTGCTTCCCTCTGCATTGGTGGTCTTTAGGCAGGGGGCGGGCTTGTTGGGGAAACACTGGGTTTGTTGGGGTTAGCCTAGAGACTGGACCTAGGCTGCGGTTTTGTTGAGGGAGATTAATTTGGAGATGTTGATCTTTTGGGGGGTAATTTGGAAACCAATGCTAGTACCACCTGTCAGTTTACCTGAATTCAAATTCTCTTGAGTCTGAACCTAAATGGTTATTTGGTCTCTCAAATCAAGAGCCAGAGGGTTGTGTAGAGAGAGCTTGTTTGTTTTGGTCACAGTCCCCTCTGCTTATGATTTGTGTAGACATCTTGAACCCGGCTAGTTCTAATTTGGTTTAATAATAATGGGTTCCTCATCTGTCAATATTTGCATGTGCTCTTAAGGGGTAAAATGTTCATGGCCCAGAACCAGAGGTTCCTGATTCTGCTTCATGGTCTCTGCCTGTCTCGGTTATGTTTTTCTGCATTTAATTGTAGCTTTAATTTTTTCAAACGCCTACTCTTAATGATGGTTCACAAAATGCTTTTACCTCCCTGGTAGCCCACCATTCACACAAATAGTAGAAGAGAAAGGATACACAGGGGGTGGGGTGGGGGTGGGAGTGGACCTGCTTAGAAAGGTTCTATGGAGCAACTCCAATCTGTGTTGTTTGGAAATCTGCAGTTCAGGTCACAGTTAGCTGCAGCCACTCGATCCACTTGCAAATACTTCGCAGATAAACCAGCAGCCCAGTTAGGTAGAGTGGGAATAGCAAACATGAATCAGCAATGATGGCGCTACCTAGCAGAGACAGCCAGGCCTCGGCTGAATTGGTACGAGTCAGCAGGAGGGAACCAGAGGGATGCCGGAGAAGTTCTCAGCTGTGCTTCTCTCAGCAAAGTGAAGATCGGCGAAGACTGGAGACCAACAAGGCTTGCACAGCTAGCTGTACCAGCAAGCCAAGCTCAGCTCCTGTCACTTTCTGTCAAGTCCTATATAAACCCTCCAGGCATCATGGGTCTTGGCTCAACTCTTGTGTCTGTCTCAGCTGACACCACTCTGTCAATCAGCCCAAGTCCTCCGAAGCAGCAAGAAACTGCAGACCACCACCAGAAGTTTTTCTCTCTATGGGGTCATGAGAAATGCAGCTCAGCTATGCAATGTAAGGCAGACCAATACACGCGTGTCATTAGCAAAGACTCATTCATCATGTATCCATTCACACGCTTTAGCAGAACATCCTTTTACCTGTGTCTGCTTCAGCTAAACATTCCTTCACGTGTTTGCCCCAGCAAAAAAAGACCCATCCAACCGACTTTCCAAAGAACCCTTAAGTTTCCATTTCACTTAACATTTCAGTGGCAACCTGCTTCCCTCTATTTGTTATATTATTCTACATCTAAAATGTTTCCTTAGTCTGTTATTGCATGTAGATCTTTCTCATCATTTTCAACTCTGAAATTTTACTCCATTTTATATTTGTAGCCTTCTGTCTGCAAAACAGTTTTCAAGACTCCCATATATTTGTTATTAACTGTGGTTGCCCTGTTGTGCAAGAGTGTCGTCTCCTCACTGTGCAACAGACTGTAGTCACCCTGCGGATAAACTGTAGTCACCCACTGGGTAATGCAACAGGGGTTTTGAATTTATTCCTCCATCCAGCTAAAATTTCATATCCTCTCACCCCCACAGGTCCCCTAGTAGGACTCCCCCACTTGACGACAGAGCAGACATTCCTAGTCATCCACTCAAAAATCATCTTGCACTCTTTTCATTGATGTCTTTTCTGTAGCCCAGGCTGGTCCCAAATTCCTGGTCCCAAGCGATCCCCCTGCCTCAGCCTCCTGGGGAGTTAGGATGATGGGTATATTACCATACCTGGTGAGGAATGACTTCCATCATTCTTTAATACACAATTTTGTTCACGTGAGGGAGAGGAGCATACCATAGCACACATGTGGAGGTCAGAGGGCAACGTTCAAAAGTCAGCTTTCTCCTTCCTCCATGGAGATCCGTGGATGGATCTTCTTGTGACAGAAAATCGTTTTAAGCGAGTGCTGTAACCCACAGCCTAGTGTACACTGGGGCAACATCCTACCATTGACATATTCATTCACAGTTCTGGAACATTTCTCCCTAGATTTCTTTCAACATTGTGTTAGGTTTGACCCTTGAAAGAGGAATGACCATAAGACCACAGAGCAGGAAGCAGAAGAAGCTCACATTCGTGATTGGCTCAGCACCTGGACCAGACAGTCTGGGAATAGTTTCATCCCCAGAGTTTTCATTATGGGATACTTTCTTTGTGATTTAAATCTTTACATTTGCTTGAAGTCAATGATACATCTCACTGTAACCATAAAAAGTACATTTTCTTTAACAAAAATGTTATGTGTAGGAGTACACTGTAGCTGTCTTCAGACACACCAGAAGAGGGCATCGGGTCCCATTGCAGATGACTGTGAGCCACCATGCGATTGCTGGGAATTGAACTCAGGACCTCTGGAAGAATAGTCAGTGCCCTAGCCCTCACAATACGCCTGCCCTGCCTGCTGCAAAAGAGATAAGGAACAAATGTACAACCGTTTCTCACCACTCACACCAGTCAGTACAGAGCTGCTCTACCTTGGCACAATTGGCATTTCCAGTTGTATGACTCTTTGTTGTGTGTGGGGGGGCTGGACTGGGGATTGTGGTAACTGCTTCCGGTTACCTCCAGAGCCCCCACTGGTTTTGTGCTTCTGATCACCCAGCCGTTCACACCTACTGCTCCAGCCATGGTCTTTTCTGGCCATTCAACAAAGAATGTCTTCATCCCATGGTGACGTGCTTCCCGCTACCAGCCTACGCGTTATAAAGAGGTGTTTACTGTCGCTCTCCACACACATGCGCGGTAGTCTCTCCGGATTCTCTCCACAGAATCTCCTACAACAAAACTTCATTTCCTGATACTGAGTTAAGTAACCAGTCCTTGGACTGGGAAGAATGCTTGCCCCGTGAGCCTGAGAACCCGAGTTTCGATCCGCAGGGTCACATTTTATAAAGGACGGGCGGTATAAATGTCTGCAACCCCAGACCCTCCCTCCAGGAGAGAGGCAGAGGCGGAAGAACCACGCTAAGTTAGTGGGCCAGCTAACCTGACGTAGGAAGCTGCAAACAAGATGGAAGGAAAGAACCAACACGCATGTGTCCTCTGAGCGCCACATAGTACACACGCCTGCACGTACAAACCAGTAAAACACACACACACACACACACACACACCACTTATTTTATTATTATATTTTGTGTAGTACAGAAGAATTCTGAGGGCACTGTGTCTCCTATTTTTCTTTCTCCTTCTTGTGCCCCGCCCCCCTGTGCAGAGACCACGTCAATCCCAGTGAGTCCTATCTTGCCAGTTTTCTATGCTTAGGCAAGCATATTTTTCCATTGCTTTTTCATTCTAATCTTTGTATGCAGAGGCAACGTTTTTCCTCTATCCCATCCCCAAGCAGACAAAAGCTGTATCCCACAGGTGGACGGGGAAGAGGTCTTCTTAGTGCTTCCTGAGCGGCTGAAACAGGCCCCGCCCCCAACTGCAGTGAGTACTGGAGTGGGCAGTAGTCAGCCTGACCTCACTCATGGCAGACCAATCCTCTTCAGGTGTTGCTAGACAGACCCCGAAGCAGCAAAACCTCCATCCTATTGTGCCAGATTCTTTTGCAGGATGAAGCAAAGAGGTGTCCTGCAAAGGACCCTGAGGAGAGAAGACACACAGGCTCAGGCAGTGGAAATAAACAGCTCTATTCCCAGGAAAGAAAACACAGGCAGGCAGGGCACTGGGGCTTGTTCTGGTGAATGCCTTTCTTGCAAAGACTCAGGAATTAAAGTCCTGACAGGAAGATGGTAAGAAGCTTTGTTTACAAATTCAGGTGTGCAAACAAAGGAATGAACACACACACATACACACACACACACACACACACACACACACATGCGCGCACACACACGCACACACAGTAGCAGGTAATAAAGGCCAGTTTTAGATTCTTTAATTTTTTGTTCTTTCTTTTTTTCCTTTTTTATTTTTTTAGATCTACTTATTGTATTTATATGGGTGCTCTGTAGCTGTCCGCCTGCACACCAGAAGAGGGCATTGGATCCTATTACAGATGGCTGTGAGCCACCATATGATTGCTGGGAATTGAACTCAGGACCTCTGGAAGAGCAGTCGGTGCTCTTAACCGCTGAGCCATCTCTCCAGCCCCTCTTTAATCTTTCTTCATTATTTCTTTTTTGCAGCACTGAGGACTTAGACCCGTGAATGCTAGGTAAGCACTCTGCTCCAGATCTACATCCCCAGCCTCTTTCCTTTGGTTCATCCAGGTGTGCTAATCCGTGTAGGCTGCGCGGCGAGCTGTAGGCTGCGCTGCGTGCTGTAGGCTGCACCGCGAGCTGTAGGCTGCGCCGCGTGCTCCGAGTAGAAGGCAGTGATCAAATTCATCTGGACAAGAATCCCTCTTCCTTAAGCATGTGGCCAATCAGCGTAGAGAGTTTGTCTGGTTACCCAACCAGAGCACAAGGAGACAAAGACCACAGAGTGCAGCTTAAATGGTTCAATGTTACTGTTGCCTCTGGTCATTAGCTCTGAGGACCTGTTCCTCTGCAACTGCCCAGTGATTCAGGAACCAGGGACTGCCACTAATTAACAGCCCATGCCTCCACTGTTAGAAACGGCTGGCTCTGGGTTGATTAGGGGGCCCCTGAAGGCGGAAGATGAAGGTGATATTATTGAGTGTGAAGTGCGGTCTTTCCCAGGGCTCTTGCTGCGCTAACTCGATCGCATAGTTTGTCCTCATCAGCATCTGTCTTCTTGCCCATGGTCACCTGAGATTCAGCTGAGCAGGGGTGTCCTAAGCTGGGTTCCAGATTTCTAGTTTTGGAGTCAGTTCTGGGCTCATGATGACCCAGAAGTACAAGATCACAGATACGCAGTAGGACAAACCAAAGTCTGGGAGAATTCCTACAAACTTTTGTCCACACCTGCCACGCTGTCTCTTCCACTCAGTTCTGAGATGAAAACAACTCCTAAACGGCTCGGCCCAACACAGAGAAGACAGGGCCAGTGAAAAGCTAGGGCTCCTCAAAGGTACTCATAAGCAACAGCCAATAGAAAGGGAGCTCCGATCCGTACCCTGAAAAGGGTCACCAGTTTTCAGAGAAAGAAGACAGCGTGAGACAAAACCCATGACTCTCCTGGCCTCTCAGGAGAGTTGCAGCTGAGCTTTGGGTGTGGAAGCGTGCTGTCGCTACCAGGGCTCGATGTCCTGTGTGGCTGTAACGGAAATGATCACACTGCTGTCCTTGGAAACGTCTGTTCTTAGTTTCAGATAAGCCCTGCACCTGTTGCTTCACAGGCAGGAAAGGACTCACCTCACAGCTCTCTGCTGCGTTTGTTTATTTCCTTCCTCCTTCCCTGGTTTCACAACGGTGAGCTTCCCTGACAAGCCACGCCTACCGCCTAAGGCTGCTCTGCTTCCTGCTTTCTCCCTTTTATTTTGGCGTGGGGGTGGAGCCCAGGGATTTGATTATTCCAAGTCCTCTGGTAACCCTATTTCACCTCGGCACACTCAGCTGTTTGTCTAGGCAGCTCACTGCCTTCCATTCTAAGCCAGCCGGGGCTGCTGTGTTCCTTTCATTTCCAGAGCTTGGTGATGGTGGGCAGACTGAGAACCTGGCTCTAGCTTGCGAAGATGCTTGCCGCAAAGCCTGAAGACCTGAATTAGGTTCCTGGGACTCATACTGTAGAAGGACAAAACTGACTCAGAGTTGTCCTCTGAGTTCCACATGTGTGCCATGGTGTGTGCTCCTACACACACGCGCACATGCACACACACACACACACACACACACACACACACACACACACTTAGGAAGAGGAGGAGGAGGAGGTGAGGAGGAATCCGGCTCGCAGGTGTTTAGAGCAACCCTGTCTAAGCTGAGGCCTTGTCCTCTGAAGACCTTTATCTGGTGCCCACATAGAATTGATGTAGAGGATATAGACTCTTAGTCAGCCCTGCCATTTTTCTTTCTTTTTATTTATGTGTATGTGTGTATCTTTATGAGACTATGTCGCGTGTGCATGCAGGTACATGTGAAGGCCAGAAGAGGATGTTGAATCCCTCAGAGCTGGAGTTACAGGCAGATGTAAGCCATCTAGCATGGACCCTAGGAACCAGACTTAGGTTCTTCAGAAGAACAGCGATACTCTTCACTACTGAGCTCTCTCTCTAGCCCTCAGCCTTGCTATTTCTCAGAAAATCTAGTTAGGGGAAGGAAGTTAAACCGAGACCATGGACTTGAGACTCTCAGCTCTGTGGACCAACAGTGGACAACTATATTCTTCCTTCCCTGTCAGGAGCCTCCAGCCCTGCTGTAGCATAAACACTATGGTAGGGTAGTGAAAGAGAGGTAATACATAAATATGACACGTGCTTGGGGGACCTGGACACTTCGTTTATGTCCAAAGTCCAAGAGATGCCATGTGATTCAGGAAGAGGAGGCTCAGATAAGATACAAGGATAAACCACTTCCGTTTTGGCTTTTCATGGTCTAAGGGCCAGAGTTGGAAAACCACCTCCCCTGCTGATTCTTTGGAATTCCCAGGCAAATCCTAGTGGAAACACTCCTGGTGTGTGTGTGTGTGTGTGTGTGTGTGTGCTTGAGTGCCAGAAATAAGTGAGGCTGATTCTGAAACAAGGGAAATAACTGTATAGCTTGTATTTGGGAGTGAGCCTATTTAGGTCATCATGGCAGGATATGCTAGAGTTCAAAGGGAATGCTAATAGAAAAGCAGAGAAGTCACACCATTTGCCCACCCTTGAGCTGTGACAGGCGAATACTGTAACTGGAGTGTGTTAGTGACACTGCAATTCCAACTGTCAGTGGAGGGGATGCGTGCAGGAGTGTTCCATCAGCTGCTATGCACAGGGAAACCTGCAAGGACTAAAAGAATGACTTCAGGGGCTGCAGAGATAGCTCAGGGTCTAAAAGCCCCTGATGCTCTCTCAGGGGACCAGGATTTGTTTCCCAGCTCCCTTGTCTGGAGTCTGACTTCCATGTTTTCACTCCAGCTCCAGGGAACCTGCTGCCCTCTTCTGGTCTCTTCAGGCACTGCACACACACACACACACACACACCACACACACACACCACACACACACACCCACACACACACACACACACCACACACACACACACACACACAGAGAGAGAGAGAGAGAGAGAGAGAGAGAGAGAGAGAACTGTAACATGGACACACACATGTACTTGCACGCACATGAATTCACATGCACATACATGGACACAAACGGAACCACTTACACAAGGATTCCATAGATTCTATATGGCCACTAGAGAAAGGTTTTCAGAGGACAAGGCCTCAGCTTTGACAGACTTGATGTAGATTGAGTGTTGAGCTGCCAACAATGTGTCCAGTATCAAGGCGTTCTTGCCGTTTTTTGTTGTTGTTGTTGTAAACTATATATTGTATTTCTTAATAAAATGTAGATTATTTTATTTCTTCTGAAGTGTTGGAGAGGGAACCCAAGACCTCTTGCATGCTGGGCAAGGGTTCTGCCACTGTGCTACACTCCCAGGTGTATTTTGATAAGAAAACAACAGTCAATCATTACTTTTTACTCCTCTCTGTAAATACAACATCCTTTGAAGTGCAGCTTGTTTGGGGTACCGTCCCGTGGGAGTTGTTCATCTTAGCAGCTTCCTTCTCATAGTTTGCTGCCTTCCCCACACCTTGCTGTCTTTGGATTTTCTAGTTTTGTTGGTGTTGAGAAATTAATTGGCTGGGATACCATCAACTGTAAATGTGGAACACACAATTAAACGGGAAAACAGGCCGGGGCGGGACTCTTCTTACCAAGCATACACGAGGTCCTGGGGTCGATCCCTCCAACCACACACACACAGAAAACAGGCATTGAGAAAAGAAAGAGAAGACACTGAGACCATTGACTGAATGCACATTCTAGAGCCGACCTCGCTACCAATACTGTGTGTGCCTTACTTGCAAAAATGTTCTAAGAGACATGGGAGTGCGGGGAAGACAGGAAGATATGATCAAAAAGGAAACTGCAGGGAAGGAAGATGAACTCCCTCTAAGAGGTGTGGGAGGTCATAGATGTCTAAGTTTGCTAAGAAGGGCTACAGATACAAGACAGAGTTTGCTGTATTTCGATGATCGTAAAGGAGGGATGATGGCCCAGCTTGGGAGGTAAGGAGGGGCATTGGGGATGGGGGCTTGGAGAGGGGAGTTAGGAGGAGGGTTGGAAAAGAGAGTTGGGGAGGAGGGCTGGGGAGGGGCATTGAGGATGGGTAATAGGGAGAGAGTTTGGGGAGGAGGGTTGAGGAGGATCTTTGGGAAGGGGGATGGCAGAGGAGGGTTGGGTAGGGAGTTGTGGAAGGAGGGCTGGGGAGGCACTTATCTGAAGGTCTCTTTCCTTGAATGAACATTCAGTAAAGAAGCCTAGGCAAATGAAAGTTACATAGGAAGTCATATCCCTTCAGGGCAAGGGAGAAAAGACAGGTGTTATTTAGTTCAAACTTGGTGAGAAAAGGGACACATTTTTTTCTCCCAGAAACTAAAAATGAAACTCTAGAGCAGGTTTCTAGGCTTATTTTTAAGTTTATAAAAATCCCCTCAAGATCATTAAAAATGCAGAGGTCTGGATGGTTGCCGTGGAGATCATCACTCAATAGTTCTAGGGTTTGACCCCGGACTCCAAACTTGTTAAGTTTGTCAAAATAACTCTAATGTGCATATCCTCCCTAGAAAATCCTGATATAAAAAAAAATCATAAAAGAAAGTTTATTCACTTACTCATTAGTCCTAAGTGCCAAGGACAGACTGGAAAAGACAGAGAGACCCTGTCCTTGGGAAGACTAGCAAATCACAGAGTCCATCAACCTTTGGGGCCAGCCCACTGATGTCCTGCCTCTTCCCAGGCCCTGCCCAAGGACCCACTAGACCTCAGCTCTGCACTCTGTTCCACACGCCAGCTGCCTCTTAACCCCCTTCACAACCCTCCCATTTTGTGGTAGCCGACATCTCGACCCTGGAAGATGTCCTGAGGGAGGCAAGGGCTGAGGTCAGTGTCTGGACAGGGAGCAGCTCCCCAGACACCTGTCTCAAAGCTCCCCTTTCTTCTTACAGCTTGCAGTTGTGAGCAGTGGCAGCAAGCAGGAGGGAGCAACCGTAAGCTCTGCCCTCCACTGTGCCCTTGTGGTGGTCTTGGGTATCAGGGTTCTTGGCCCTTGGAGGCAGCAGGGTTACCACCCTCCATCTGTGACCTGAGATCCTTCTGGTTCCGAAGATGTGACATCTGTCTGGAATCATTTGGGGACCAGGACCGGCAGGTTCTGTTTTCTGGGTCCTGACAGCCATCTGCTTTCTCCTGCCATCTCTCTAGTTCTAACGGTGTGAAAACAACCATGCACCATGCAATGCAGTGTCTGGGTGTTGGAGATGTGCACACGTCCACGCCATTGGGCTATACGCTACCTACATTATCAATAATTATTAATAAGCTACTTACATTGTCAAGCCGAAGCCGGCACGATTTGGGTGGATGCTTAGTTAGTATAAAGCTGCACTTCCTGCCGCTGTTTCTTCTTTTACCAGCCCACGCTAGGAAAGGGGAAGCAGGGTAGGCCAGAGCACTCCAGGTCCCCGTGTTGCAGCACTGGAGGGCAGCACAGGAAAACACTTGGCAGCAGACTGAGCCTAAGCCGCCTGCTTTTGTGGTGTCAGAGGGAGACCAAGGGCTTAGGCTCCCCACTCCCATTAGTTTGGCCACTCACAGCTTTTTAGAAGCATTCACAGTTGCGGAGGCTTGCATTTTGGGTCAATCATGGCCTTGCCCCCTAGTCATAGTCTCTCTCCAAGGGGAAGTGCCCCCCCTCTGACAAAGGTGAAAATGGTCCCAGGAGGCTTAGGTCTCTATGGAATGGTCTTAGTTAGGGTTTTACTGCTGTGAACAGACACCATGACCAAGGCAACTCTTATAAGGACAACATTTCATTGGGGCTGGTTCGGAGGTTCAGTCCATTATCATCAAGGCGGGAACATGGCAGCATCCAGGCAGACATGGTGCAGGGGGAGCTGAGAGTTCTCCATCTTCATCTGAAGGGAGCTAGGAGCTGGCTTCCAGGCAGCTAGGATGAGGGTCTTAAAGCCCATGCCTACAGTGACATGCCTATTCCTCCAAGGCCACCCCTGCTCCAACAAGGCCATACCTCCCAATAGTGCCACTCCCTGGGCCGAGCATATCCAAATCATCACAGGGATGCTCATGATTACCAAAATTACCAGAAAGATGGTCCATCTGGCTTTAAGACCTGGCCTGCTGGGGTTGGGGATTTAGCTCAGTGGTAGAGCGCTTGCCTAGGAATCTCGAGGCCCTGGGTTCGGTCCCCAGCTCGAAAAAAAGAACCAAAAAAAAAAAAAAAAAAAAAAAAAGACCTGGCCTGCCTTCACTCAGGACAGCTTAGACAGAAAGAAAGAGCTCAGTACCTGCTAATTAGAGTGTCCAACGGCCCCATCCACGTCTTCTCTTCCTTATGGAGAATGGGCTCCAGAAGGAGCTCTTGCAGTAGCAACAATGTTTACAGCTTTAAACAATGCTTCCGTAATAACTAACGGTGCCTAGGGCCCAGCAAAGCCCAAGTCCCCCGCATCTGTCTCACAGGGAGTCAGCTACCTAAATGGCTCGCAAGGAGTGTGGGACAAGGGCAGACAGCCACGATGTAGGGACTGGGACTCCAACAGTGCAGTAGACTCAGGCTCAGGTAGTGCCCCTCCGGAAGACAGGAAGCAAGCAAGCCTCACACCTCTCTCCTGGCTGTTAATCTCTGCACACCGGGGTTTATGCTCTTCTTGCTCAGGCTGCCATTCCCACCTGCCCCTCTGGCACGTCTTTGGTTCCTGGGGCCTTTGTGGATTTTTGCTCTCCTTTCATGAAACCTTCAGGACGAGTGCAGCCCTGCCGCTGTCAGCAACCTTGTCTGCAGGCCTGCTCCTCATTACACCGAGTGCCACGGTGCTGCCAGCACCTTCCGTGGAGACATAAACACGCCCTGGGAAGCGTGCATTGGTGCGCATGCACACGTGTGTGCGCGTGTATGTGTGCGTGTGTGTGGTGGAGTGTGAGAACAGGGTGCACGTGGTAGAAGTATTGTGAATGTACATGAGGTGACCCCAGAAAGACTGAATTTACAAATAGGAGTAGCAGGTCATCCACACAAAAGCACTTGGACGCCAGACCTGCATCAGCCCTGAAAACCTCCCCTTGTCTCCGGCAGCCACTCCCAAAGACAGCTTGCTACAAAGCCACATTGCAGGAAGGTCGCTATTTGACAGCAACTCTGGTTTTTATCCCTCTGTCTGATTCTGGAGAAGCGGAGGGCAGACTGTTCGCCAGACACTGAAAACAGCAGCCTGAACTCGCCATAGTTTCCGTGGCCAACAGCCTTCTGTGGAGCCTGCCTTCCTACGGCCTTTCCTATGCTACACCAGGATGCTTTCCCAGCCTGTCTGAAGGTGTCTGCCAAAGATGGTAGCCAGCTCCTTTGCTAAAACGAGCTTGGAATTAATTGGCCGCTCTTTGTTCTTGTTTGCATTTATTCCATGGTGTGCTGGAGGGGGAGCTTTGAGTGTATGTATGAGTGTGGGGGGGGTGTGCACAAGTATGTGTACACCTGTGGTGTGTACACTACTCTGTGTGTGTGTGTGTGTGTGTGTGTGTGTGTGTGTGTGCCCGCCCATTCCTGTGTATGTTGACAAGCACATAACTCGGACAGAAGGAGACTGTGGACAGGAAGCCGGCACACACAGCAATAGCTTCATGCTTCTCAGTTAGGTCCTTGGACATCCTCATTCTCTATGGTCCACAGAGTTGAAGTCAGGACACCTATAGAAAGCAATGGCTGTGGCGGGGAGTGGCTTCTGTAGCTTGAACAGGTGGTTGGAAAAGCCAGACTGTCTCAGGAAGGGAGTAAATGACCTTAGAACAGGAGGTACATGTTGGTTCACCTCTGGGCCCCCTTGAGCTTGGCGAGGTCTCAGGGCATCTCCAGGACACTGGGACACATGATGTTTTTCTTCTTGCTGTTTCAAGCCATCTATAGGCATCTGCGGGCCTGCCAGTCACACCGATCAGTGCCTGGGAGGGGTAAAGCCGAGGTCCTGATTTCCAGCTGAGAGAGTGCCAGAATTTAATCCAGAAACCCTGGCAGCCACTTTCCAAAATTAATGGTTGGTGAAACGAGAACAAACAGGCAAATAGCCCTTTCCTTCCGCACAGTCCCTGGTGATTTTAGCTGCAGTGGGTGGGCCTCCGGGGTGTCACCACTTTCTGATCAATGATGGTAATTTTCTTCCCCTTAACACCCACTGCCTCGTGCTGAGGGTCTTAGGGAGCACAGAAGTCAAGGGGAAATGATATGCTGCGCAGGGGTTCTCTCTCCGCGGTCTTGTTTTCTGTCGCCCATCATTCTGACAGAGTGGTGCACACGCTACTCTCAATCGGCACAGGGCCTACAAAACTGTGTGTCTGTGCCGACACCGACTGGAAGGAATCAGCCTTGCCCTCGTCAAACGTGTGCCTCGGCCCGATAGCCAAAGCAGCTTTTCACAGGATGGCAAGGGGAAAGTGGAGCCTAGGACTCCAGGTGTGTGGAGAAAAGCTCCCTCCCACAGGAGTAATTGCCACCCGAACTCTGCACCACAGGGGTCTTGGAGCCAGGGCCCTATTGGCTCTCAGGGAGAGAGCGTGATGAATACTTCTTTCTCTGCGGCTTTCAGAGCGATCATCGGGTTCTGAACACATCCATTTTCTTTCAAGTTGTTCCCAAGATGCAAAAGTGTAGTGTATCAAGAGTGGATTTAGTTGTCACTAAGACATTAAAATGCACACTGCTAGTCCATGAACACACTAGAGTCTGCCATGCCTGTCTCTAGACCACAGCAAATACAAGGAAAGCAATCACCAGTGGGCCTAGGAGCTAAACCAACCAAGGGAAGGGCTGCGGCAGCATTCTAACCTCCACAGTATGTAAAAGACCCTCCCGCCCTCTTCATTGTTTCCATCGGATAGAATTTCTAACGTCTTCCTAATCCCATTCAATCCTGTTTTGCTGGTTCCTCAATAACAAAGGTCAGGAGATGAGGGGCCACTTCCCACCTGCGGGTCCCACCGAGCAGAGGCTTCCTTGCAAAGACACCTCTCCCAGGGAAGCAGTATTGTCTGTAGGATCAAATAGGGCCTCTCCGGAGCAGGTGCTGGGTGGCTGGAGGTACGAGTCTGGCTGGCTGGAACTGGCAGTTTCCTATTGATTGAACCAGAGCTGTTCATCCCAGCAGCCGCTAAGCCTGTGAAGTTGTTTACATTTTACATTAAATTTATTTAATGTAAAAGGTCCCTTCACACGAGGCTCAGTCCTTTGCACCGCAGGCAATGTGGCTATTACCAGACAGCGCTGATTTGAGAACGTGCTGTCAGCACTGAGCTCAGGCCAGCGTTTATCGAGGGCTCTGGACAGTTCCAGAGACCCATCAGACAGATGTGCAAACTTGTCAAATCAGAACACCTGCGGTCCAGGCTCCCTCCAAGTGCTGAATGACACCTGAGCAACCGAACGGAGTCTGTTTCTCAGGGACAGAAAGGTGGAGGCCGGGACTCCAGAGGGCTAGGGAGGTGCTAACTGAATCAGTGCTGGGCGAAGCAGCTCCTCTGTTGCAACCCTTGCCAGTCTGACAGGCTCCTGCAGAGTTACATCACTTCCTAAAAATCAGGCAAACACCTCTCCTTCAAGTGAGCACCGACCCAAAGGAGCAGGAAACAGGAAATGTGTGCGTTGGAGGGAGGCCGGGGCTTCGCAGCATCCTGAGCGCGGGCGAGCCTGCTGACATGACCGTGCCGTGCGCTGCCTTGGTCTTGGCTCTGGGACTCGCGCTAGGTCATTCAAGCCAGGGTAAGCAACCTCCAGTTGGGAAAGAGATTACGGAAGCCCGTGGGTGCCCGCGGCTACCGGACTCGTTCGGGGAGAGTCCCATCCAGAAAACCTAATCCTTTCGGTGAAACTTAAAAGCAAAGAAAATTAAAACTGTCTTTGGGAGGGCAGGGCTGGAGGATAGATCTTGCTTTCATCACAGCCTCTTTCGCTTGTTCTAAACCTCTGGCTATCATTGCCTTTTATGATCCTTGTAATTTATCAGCTTTACTGGGCATATTAAAAAACCATAAACTCTTTTGGCAGTTCATGGAAAAAAAAGTTCCAGTCTGCTAAAAGACAGAAGTAATGGTTTCACTTTGGTAGCTGAGGTGTCTGCTGGTTCCAAAAACCACTTGGGGGTAGAGGAGGAGGGGGTTAGAAAAGAACCAGCTAGGGTTTGGAACTTTACTCCAGAAAGCATTTGGGAAAAGATGATGTATATTTGAAGTCAGCAGAGGAATCAACAGGCATCCCCTGATTAACGTCCAGATAATTATCTGACACGCTGTTCTTCGATCTTGGTAAAATGGGGGTTATTTCCTTTGCACCCACTGTTAATAACGGACATTTGCTTTCAAGGTTAATGTGATTATAGGCAGTCAAAGGTATTGGAAGAGACCGTGCTACATCTCAACCCTAGGGTCGGCAGCAGTTGACTGTTGTAGCAGTTGCTACAACAAGCATGTGCCCTCTCGTTGCCTCTAAAGTCTGTTGACTTGTCCTTGGTAAATACCCTTGCGGTCATGGCTTCCGAGGGTGGGTAGATAGTAGCTGCTTCTAGGAAAGGACTGCATCTAAAGCAGAGGGACCAGTGCCATTGTCTAGATGGGTGACAAGAGGCACTGATGTCACAGAGATGCAGCTTCCTGGAGGTGGCCGGGTACACCTCTTTCCGACTACCAGGCTGTCTTGCAGGGCACTCTTTATATGGTGAGCCCAAGTGTCTGAAGTAGAAAGTGTAGGGTGTGTGTGTGTGTGTAACTTCCAAGTGAGATAGGGAGTCTATGCTTGTTTTGTGCACTGTGCTTTAGAGCTGAAGGAAGCTGAAAGAAGTCATGAGCACAAGCAGGGTAAAAAGAAAAATCCTCTTTTGTTTATCTTTGATTTTCCTAAATGCTGTCAGAGCTTAGCATCCACCAGGAACTCAGTAATTGTTGATAAATATTAAAACCATCCCTGGGATGGCTATGAAGCTGAACTTTAAGACTCACAGAGCCCTGAAAACAGGTGGCACAGAGGAGAATTTGGGAATCCCGGCATCTAAAAGATGCAAAACCACAACTTGCAGAAAGCTAGCTAATAAAAGCCGCATAAGGGGTTGAGGATTTAGCTCAGTGGTAGAGCGCTTGCCTAGCAAGCACAAGGCCCTGGGTTCGGTCCCCAGCTCCGAAAAAAAAGAAAGAAAGAAAAATAAAATAAAAGCTGCATACTTGGACATTGGTCAAGGGAAAAGCTACTCCTCGTTAAAGCTTAGTTCTTAAACTATTCAATGCATATCCTTTTGAACCATTGGTGCTTAAGAATATGAGTTAGATTATAGGACTTTCATATCTTTTAGTTATTTTTCTTTTTAAAAGTATCTGGGGGATGCTTAGGAGAAAATTTCAGTCTCCTGAAGAGCGGCACTCTCTCTGTTGCAAGCATGTTCTGAGGTCCACCCCAAACAAAGCCTTTATATCACCAAACAAACTAGGTTGTCTAGAACTCGCAGGTGCAGGCCAGCCTCATTCCTGTGTGTCAGCCTCTCTTTTAATAGCTAGACATCTTGGTTCAGGATTGAGAACCATCACAAGTGAAATTATCCTCTGGAAAACAAGCAGGAGGCAAGTAGAGAAACAACTCTCCTCGGGTTTTGACAAAATTGGTGAGCATAGTTTAAACAAGCTCTGGACCAACACATCTCAACCAGGTGCAGGTCCTTCAGAGAGCTGGCCCTGCTGTGTGTTTATAGGGAGACCAAGCTTTGTGGTTCCTGTGTATTAGTAACAGATCGTCTTTGTTTACGTTGGCTGAGACCTGTCTGCAGGAAAATGGACAGTGAGAGTGTGGGGTTAATTGGAGAGCTGCCTTAAGGGAAGTAAGGCCTGAAATAGATGCAGAGTGAGCAATCAGAGAAGCCGGGGATTTAGTTTAGCTAAGGCCAGAGGCAAGAGGAGCCAAATGCTAGAGCCACTAGGTGAGAGGCTCTGGGGTGTGGGAACCTGGAGAGAAAGAATGGTCCATGCACACAGGCACAGCTGAGCGAGTACAGAAGAGAGAGCTGAAGAGAGTACAGAAGAAAAGACAAATTCTGATGTTGGTGATGCGTGTCTGTGATTCCAGCACAGGCTGGGGGTACGGGAGGACAGAGGTCAGGGCTTACTTGGACGTATAGCCTCAACAACAACAGCAGCAAAAACAGCAGCAGGTCAAACCAAAGGGATGAGGCTTAAAGTCCCTCAGTGACTACAGTTCCAAATTCCAGGGAAGCTGGAGAGGGAGGGCCTTCTGGGATGAGTTCAGTTCTGTGAAGACACAGTGTGCCCTGTGCTTGGCCAACCTACTACAGTTTGCACCACCCTCTAATACTGCCCACGATGTGGAGAAACAGGAACCATGCAGGGCCATGCCCGGCTGCTGAGCTTTTAATTTTAGTCATCATTATTTGCATTTCTAGAGAGTCTAACCTATGTAGTTTTTCTTGGCATTTATTTAAGCTAAGTTATTTACCCCTTTGGTTCACATCATGCCAACTCTTATCTACTGGATGATTTTCTTCTGACTTTTGTGTAGACTGACTCCTGCTGTTTGCTGTGTCTGTTGACCTCCCAGTCATGAGGGCACTGAGGGCAGAGCCTGGTGTGCGGGGGAACTGCTTACCCGTTTAACTCCAGATTCTCTCCATCAACCCCAAACTCCTGAAGTACAACATCCCTTCTCCATAGCACCCACCAGGAATGAAGCCAGGGATGTGTTGAGCTTAGAGGAGGTGATGACTGAACCTCAGCTTTACTGAAGGAAGCCATGGGACAGGCAGAGAGTAGGACTCAGTCCTCAGGTGAGGTCATTCAATAACCAGGAGTAACCATAGAGACAGGAAGGTGGCCAGAAAGAAAGGTAAAGATGACTAAGTTAGACTGAACATCTAAGGAGGCATGTGGCTTCCACAGGATCAGGGCAGTCCAGTGATACTGAGTGTTGAATATTGTTAACTACTCCCAACACACACTTTAGGCAAGGGCCTGGTGTTCGAGCTTTAGCTTTTGACACAGTAATTGGATAGGTGATCCCTAAAAGCATTATATGGTCTCTTAAACTCTGGAGCCCAAGTCTTTGAGGCAATCCCCATGACCAGTTAGGCTTTGGATTTTCACTTCCTTTATATTCTTGTTTGTTTACTGGTTTTTTTTTCTTTTTCTTTTGGTTGTTGTTTTATTATGCTTTTTGAAATAGGGTCTGCTTCTGTAGTTCAGGTTAGCTCAAAGTCATAGACCTCCTACCTCAACTCTCTAAGTGCTAAGCTTACCAGTCACCTTTGCCCCTCCAGACATGATATCCTGGCTCTTTTGAGATTTCTTTATTCGTTTAAAGGTGTCCTCCTCTTTCATCCGGTATCTCTAGCTATTGCTCAATGTGAACATTTTCTTAATCAGACTGCGTTGCTGGAGAGGGGAGCTTTTCTGTGCATCCATTCTAGAGGGTAGCTGGGAAGTGTTCTAACTCTGCTGTCCTGAGGATTTATTCCTGATCGCTCACAAATGTGCAGGAAAGAGACCAAGCCAGCCACGTTGACTGTACCATTTGTAAAACTGTGTGTGTGCATGGCAAGGGTGGGGGTGTGCTCGGAGTCTGTCTAAATGCCATTCACAGAAGAGGGGTGAAACAATTTTGCAGTTTTGGAATGAGTGCCACAGAGCAGGCTTGATGAACCTGAACTACTGGTATCAAGCTGGATCAGTCTCAAAATAACACTGGCCAAACCCAGTGGTTGACGATTAATATGCAGCACAATGTCAAGAGTTTCAGCCGCTTGGGAGCTAAAGCAAGAGGATTGATTTGATTCCAGCCTGGGTAACACAGACCCTCAACACAATATTTTGATTCAAAGAATAATCGTGTTTGTCTCAGGTTTTTAAAGTGCCACGATGTATGCTTAGGTAGAGTCATAGATGCATTTAAAAGTATGGATACACACTATTAAGTACTTACCTTTGGGAGTAAGAAAGAGAAATTATATCAGGCATGACTATGTCTATCTTACTCAGTCTTCTGCGGTGTAATAAAATATCTGGGGAAGAGCTGGGGACATAGCTTTGTGGTGAAGAGGCTCTAGTTTCAACACCCAACCAACTAACCACCTAACCAACCATCCATCCATCCATCCATCCATCCATCCATCCATCCATCCATCCATCCATCCGTCCAACCAACCAAAAAACACAAAAATCAAAGCAAACAAATGAACAAAAGCAAAGTAAACCATCTGAAGAAATCAACTTCTAAGGGAGAAAGATTTAATTTAGCTCACGGTTTGAGTCTAGGGTCAGTTGACTCATGTTGTTGCCTTTGGGCCAGTGGTAAGGGGGTACACCATGGCGAGGAGACTGTGGTGTAGAAGACCGCTCACTGTGGGACAACTGGGAAACAGAGACTGGGTCCCAGTATCCCCTTCAAGGTCATGGCTCCAGTGACCCAATTATTTCCTACCGAGTCTGACACAATAAAGATTCCATCATTGAATATAGTGCCACAACCATGCCTTCAATACATGGGTTTGGGGGAACATTCTAGAGCCATATTATAACAATATCTGTAGTACTGTTCCCTTCGGAGGGAAAGGATGACGGGATGGAGAGATGGCTCAGAAGAGCTCTTTTTGTTTTGTTTTGACTTTTTGAGATAGGATTTCTATGTAGCCCTGGCTGTCCTGGAACTCACCGTTTAGACCAGGCTGGCTTGAAACTCAGATCCATGAGCCTTTGCTTCCTTAGTGCTGGGATTAAAGATGTGTGCCACTGGGCCCAACTAGAGCTCTTGCTTTTGCAGAGGACTGGAGGTTGGGGTCTGAGGCCTCAAGTCAGGTGGCTCACATATGCCTATACTTCAGTTCCAGAGGATTTAATGCCCTCTTCTAGCCTGTGTGGGCACCCAGGCAGACACACAGACAGACAGACAGACACAGACACACACACACACACACACACACACACACCCCACAAATAAAAAATAAAGTTAAATTAATATTTGAAGGAGATTAACTCAGGGCCTAGAAAAATCCTCCTGCCTTTCTGTCCTGCCTATGGAGTTTCTCACAGCCTTTGTGTTTATAAACTTGTAAATGTTTATATTACTGAAATCAGCTCTCTCCCTTGCGCCTTAATGGCAATTTTTTTTTTATTTTTTTGTAGGTCCCCTTTTAAGTTTGGATTTACAAATCTTTCTTTTCCAGTTGCTCTCTTCATACTACTCTAGCTCTTCTCTTTCCTTACTCCATGTTCTTGGGCAGTCAGACCGTAACCTTGCGACTGTCATCTGCTCTCAGGCTGAGTGCACCTCCCGAGTACTCACCCTCTGCAGGCCTCTCCACCCGTCTGTAACCCCTTGGGTACATGATGGGTGCTGTCAGCAGCTCGGCATGTCTGAGACAGGACACAGTCTGTGCTCCCTCTTGACCTGCACCTACCCTGAGTCTTCCCGGGTTACCCTGCTTCTTACCATCATAAATGGCCTCATTGCCTCTAGTGTCTTTTCCACCCCATTTTGCATGAATCTAGAACAATCATTTTGTAACAAAAATGCAGTCATCTTCTCCCCTGACCCCTGTCAGTGTTTTCTTCCTGGACTAGATCCCACGCACCCTGACGTAATGATAAAACCCCATGTGAATTGGGCCTGAATTCTTTTCTCACTTAACCCTCACCACATCCCACCTTTTGCTTTATGAGGCAACCACTTAACGGTGCCAGGTGGTGCAGGACTATTGGGCCTTTCTTCCTGCCAGACCCTCAACTCTGATACCTTTCCCTGAGGTCTTTGCTTAATGGACTTCATAAATGGAGACTCCGTCATTTGTGAGGATATTCTGAATGCAACCCCAGGTATAACAAATCTCTTGGATTTCCACACCCTCATGCTCTTCTCCCTGTACATGAACACAGCACAGTTTCTATTCATTGAAATTATAATTACAGAGTCGGATGCTATTGTCTGACTTAGTCATTTCCCTGGGAGGCAAGTGCTTGCCCTGGCCTCATTTATCCTACCTAGTAGCTTAGATTTAGTTTAGTGCATTGGCCAGGTCTAGCAGACATTCAATAAAATGTGGTGCATGACTTGCTGAGTGAATGGAATTCATCTTACAGCTTAAGACTTACTATAATCAACTTATGTAATAGTAATACCTAGCTCATTATTATTTTAGCTTATCCAGTTTTCTAATTCTATTCCAAAATATTAACTATCCCGAATCTTAGTCGGATGTGGTGCCGCATACTGATAATCTCAACAATTGGGAATTTGAGGCAGGAGGATTGAGGGTTTGAGGCCAACCTTGGCTACCTAGAAAGATCTTGACTCACTAAGACAACAATGTCAGGGCTGGTGACCTGGTTCGGTGGGTGAACTCTTGCCAGGAAAGCATGAAGACCCGAGTTTGGATCTCCAGCAGTCATGTAAAAACCTGGCACAGAGATGTGTATATCTGTAACCTCAGTGCTGGGGGTTGGATGCAGGTAGCTTCCAGGGACTCGGTGGCCAGCCAGCCTAGGCAAAATGTCAAGCTCTGGGTTTAATTAGAGATCCTGTCTAGAATGATAAGGTGGAGAGTGACAGAGGAGGACACCCAACGTTGACCTCTGGCCAACATACACACACACATGCTTACAACACACACACACACACACACACACACACAGCATACAATCTCAACTCTTCTAATGTGTGAGAGTTTGCATTCTGCATCTTCAACTCACAACAGGTGTTGCCTCCTCCGCCGCTGAGTAGGAAAGAACAAGCCTTTGTAATCGCCTTCTTGACATGGCAGGAAGTTCAGGCCCAGAAAAATCTGCATTGAACATTTTTAGAAAGGACCAGTGGTTACAGCATTTTAGGGGGAAACCTGCAAGAACCATACCGGGGCTTTAAGTTCCAGAGACATTAGCCTCCAATCTAGTAACAGTTGTTTTGAAAGCGGGAAACACAGTGTATGGAACATAAAACGACTGAGCAGCCCTGCCTCTGTTGGTGAGAAAAACACAGATGTAATGCCTGGGACAAAGGAGGTGGAGAGGAGAAAAGCCAACCTTGGCGAGGGATGACTTTGAACTCCTGATTCTCCACCCACCCCTTTCTAAGCTCTGGTTTTACAAGCCTGTGGAGCATGTCCAGTTTTATACAATGCTGGAGATAGAGCCAGGGCTTCCGTCATGCCATGATTTACTTAAAAGTTAACTTACTCTTTCTAAAAAACCTCTGCTTGTTTGCTTATTTATTGGTCATTAATATTGCCAGACTTTACTGATCATGTATTTTACAAAAAAATTAAATATCAGATTTTGAAATGTGAAAAATTTTTTTTGCCGGACTTAGCAAATAAAAGTATGAGAACCAATTCACCATACACATGTGAATGTCCTACTACTTAGTATGAGTGTGGTACACTTGGACATCACGCATGACATACTGAAGCACACAGTCGCTGTGATAGAAGTGCTTGGGTAGATCCGGATGCCACTTCTTCCATCCAGAGACTCAAGGACTATGACCGTCAACTGAAGAGCATCTCCTTGGTGGTTCTTGGGTAAGATCATGGAGGTGGAGCTTATGTGGCCAGCTCCACATAAATTAGAAGAACCTTTAAACTGGGTCCTAGAGGAGCCACTCACGTAACCGGGAAGTGCGGCGAGCTCCCCCTTTTTGGAGGGTGGGTAGACACAATGCCTGGAGTGTGTGTCTCTGCATCATCAGGATTTGCAGCACCCTGGTTACTCCTGTCGGATGTTCTCTGAGAATCCTGGGTGTTTTCTGGTATGCTAACCAACAGAACCAGGGATTTATTAAGAAGAAGAGGAGGAAGAGGGGAAGGAGAAGACTTATCACTGAAAGAATAACAGTGATAATTAGAAAGAATTCTAGATCAACGTTAAGCTATGCATTACTCCCATGAGCCATGAGCTAATGTGAGACTGCAGAGGTGACCCCCTCAGCAGCCTCCTCACTGAGCAACCATGAAGACCTGAGTTTGGATCCCAGGATCTGTGTAAGCAGTCGGGTGTGCTGGCTCGATTCTACCATCCCCCTGCATAGGAGATAGAAACAGATGGGTCCTTGGAGCTTGCTGGCCAACCAAATTAGTGAACTCCAGATTCAGTAAGAGACCCTGTGCCAAAGAAAACAAAAACAGAAAGACGAGATGAAACCAAATGACGGGAGCACAATAGAAAGACACCTGATGCTGACCTCACCACAGATCGCACATAGAACACACACACACACACACACACGCGCACACACACACGCACACAGAGGTAATAGTAAGAGGGATGCAGCCTAGTGGGTAGAGTATTTGCCTAGTATGCATGAAGCCCTCCGTCCCCAGCAGTTTGTAAACTGAGCCTGGTGACCCCAGCACTTGATGGAGAGCAGGAAGCAGAAAGATCAGGAGTTCAGGGTTCACCCCTGTCGACATATTGGAGGCAAGCCTAGAATACACAAGTCCCTATCTCCAAACAAACATAAAGTTAGTGAGAAACGTCTCATGCAATGGTGTTGTGCTCACAACTGTAGGGAAAAGGGAATGGGGAGGAGGGGAGGAAGAAGGAGAAGAAGTAGGGGAAGGCAAGTGGGGAGGAGGAGGGAGGGAGCTTGTAAGCTCTCAGCTGCAGTGGTAGTGGTAAGTTCTGGTGCTTGAGGCCTGTCTAAAAGTCCAGGCCAAAAGGCAACACTGATTCTCCTTAAAGACCTAGTGGTTCAGAGGCCAGATTGCTTTAGAGTTGATCCAAGAGAACGGAACCCACTGCTTTGCATCTCGGAGATCTGTTTCCTTCTTGAGCTGCTTGTCAAAAGCCTCAGACCTTAACTCTTGGCCTCTGCCACACACAGAGGTCCTAAGGTCCTCAGCACCTCAAGGTCATAGGTTTGCATAATCCTCGGTTGTTCCTCTTGAGCCACCATTCAGGGTGCAGAAGCCGTGGAGGTGGAGGCCCACTCTCTTCCTGCCTTCTCTGATTTTGCAAAACAGTGCATTTGCTATCTAACATTTTAGTTGTCTCTGCCCTGCCAGCGTCTGCCTGGCAGTGCTGAGCTCGTGGTGAGGTGCGGAGCGATGCTAAGATGCCAGTGTGGACTCCAGGGCTCAGGCTCATCGGGTGGGGCAGGCAGAGTCTCCAGGAAGAGGATGGCAGAACTGTTGCATGGGGCACAGGGATCTTTGAGAAAAGCATGGCTAGGGATATTTGCTCTCCAGTTACTCCTTTATGTGCTGCATTAATCAGATTCCTGTTATTATGACAAACTGCCAGAGACAGAGGAGGAGGGTGACTCGGACTTACTGTTGTAGGGGCTTTGGTCCATTGTTCTGCAGCCTGTGGGAAGGCAGCACATGGGGCAGGGTGTGTGTGACCAAGGAAACACTTGGGAAATGGCAGGAATAGAAAAGAGGCAAAGCGAAGACTGCCTTCTCTTAATCCTCTCTAAAGACACCTTCCCAGTGACCCGAGGGCCTTCCATCCGCACCAGCAGTGCCTCAGGCCGAGAGCCTTTGGAGATCACCCCATGCCCCAACCCTAGCCACTGTGGTTGGAAATTAGCCATTCAAAGAGAAACAGAAATACAGTGAACCAGGAAAAACCAAGTATTGTGATGGTAATCATCTTTATTGATCCCTCCTACTTCAAAGTATAATCTTACTTCACTGATGTTGAGAAGTTCCTTCCTTCCTTCCTCCCTCCCTCCCTCCCTCCCTCCCTCCCTCTCTCTCTCTCTCTCTCTCTCTCTTTCTTTCTTTCTTTCTTTTTTTCTTTCTTTCTTCTGAAATAGAGTCTCACTCTATGGCCCAGGATAGCCTGGAGCTCATTTCACAGACTAGATTGGTGTCCAGTTTGTACTGCTCTTCCTGCTGCCTGTGTGCTATGACTGCAGACATTTGCCCCTTGTCCAGGGAAGAATTTTGTATTCTGCCCTATGTAATATGAATATATTAAAAAACTGGATGTGTGCTACAGGCTAGCATGGCATTCTGATGGATGGAAATTGCTGAGGTAGCCCATGTTGCAGATCTCTCGAGTGACACTCAAAACAAGAGTCAGCCTTAGGTTCTAGGACAGTCTGGCTCAATATAAGCACGCTTTCTCAAAAGAAATAAATAACAAACTGCTTAAAATGAAAAAGGAATCAAAGTACAGCGGAGCTCCCTGGTGCTGATCAGATCTCCATACCTTAGCACAATGGCTTCCTATACTCTCACCCTGCAGGTCCTCCACTGGCTGTGTACTCTACTGATCCCTTCCTCAAGGACATATGCCAGGGTGATCATATTGAATGATACTGACAATAAAAATGATCAAGTCCAAGGGACTACAGAGTGTCCAGTGAAGGCAGCAATGGCTCTGTGCCAGAGGGAGGACCATCACACGTGAATGTTCTAACAAAGCACCCCGCCTCCCTCACCCCTGCGGCACATAAGCCCTGCACATAACCCTTCATGATGGGGGACTTATAACTTCGCATTAAGCCCTTGTCATCCATATATTGTTTCGTTTACAGTCCAAATAGCTTTTGAAAGAAATCTCCAGAGCTCTGTTTCTCTGGTTAGGGACACACCATATGCTTCAAGGATAAAAGTTACTAGGGTGAGGAAGGTATCCGACTTGATAACAAGGAAACAGGGGTGACTGGCCGTGCTACCCCAGACCCCCTCCACCCCCCACCCGCTTGCAGTTCTAATATGGAAGCCTGTCCCTTGTGCAAGCTTCAAGTGTCCTATCATTGAGTGGCAGCCCCATCCCCACATTAACATTTCCATCACTCTGTAAAAAACTATTTATACCAGACTCTCAGGTGCCAGGAAAGTACCAAACAGAAAAAGAGACAGACCACAGAGAAATGCATGGTGAAAATAATTATACAGTGTGTGTGTGTGTGTGTGTGTGTGTGTGTGTGTGTGTGTGTGTGTGTGTCTGTGTTTCCCCTCTCCGTGTAGCACTGACTGTTCTAGAACTCACTCTGTAGACCAGGCGGGCCTCAAACTCAGAGATCCTTCTTCTTCCTGCCTCCCAAGGGCTGGGATTAAAGGTGTCTGCCATGTCTGCCTCCACCGCTCAGCAAGGACAGTAATCCGTTCATGCTGCTTTTCGGGCAAGTGAGCCAGGGGAAGGACCAGGGCACTTCTGGGCACTGCCTGAGGTCCATGGGCAAAGCTGCCCCAATGTGCCATCCTTCTACTTGGCAGGAGTGTGTCTGTGTCACACGCAGTCACTCTCCACACCCACGCTGGCACCCAGGATGTCTGCTTGGCCGTTTGTTCCCCTTTTGTTTCTGGCCTCCCTATAATCAGGTACTACAAGTGCAGAACAATTATCTTTAAAAAAGTGATCACTAGGAAAAAAAACATCAACTGCTTAACGGTGTACATTCCTATTCAGATAGCTCCCAAGATTCCTTTCAGCATATGGCTCCCAGTCACCTTAAATTAATAAGTCTGTCATGGTGAGTCATGGCAAATTAAGACACTGTCCACTCGTTCATGATTTAACTCAGTAATTCTTAGGCTAGCGAGCATATTTGCCAGCGCCATCTAAGAAGACATTAAGAAATATAATTGGGACCAGGGCTATCATTCACCAGCGGAGAGAGAGAGAGAGAGAGAGAGAGAGAGAGAGAGAGAGAGAGAGTGTGTGTGTGTGTGTGTGTGTGTGTGTGTGTGTGTGTGTGCATGTGCAAGTATGGCATGAGGAAGGCCCTAGGATTGCTTCCTAGACACACATCCTGTAACCCAGGATACATCCCCAGGTAGCATCAAATAACTGGTGAAACTGAGGGACAAATAGCTCTTTGGGACAACTGGTCATTATTACACAAAATAACAACTCCCGGACCCGTGCACTGTCTTGAGATCTAACTCAAACCCACTACATCAGAACCGTGGAGAAGAACCTGACAGTCTATGCTTCATGAAGCTTCCCAGATAGTTCCAATGACTGTAGGCTTAACCACCATGCCATGCCATCAGCAGACCTTTCGGGGAAACTCGGGCTCTAAAGCCAAGCATGCATCTCTCAGACTTATTCAGAAAGGGGAGTGCTCTGTGCTTGTCATGGTCTTCTCTGATATATTTAGCCAGGATCACTCCTAAGCTCAGCCTTCAGTGATAACCTTAGGTCATTGGTTTCAGCTGATAGAGTTAGGTACTAGGTTTCCAGGGTCTTGAGTTTTGATTCTTGTCAAGTTTACAGAATGAACAGTAGAACAAGAGTGAACAAGAGTAGCTTCTAGCCCAAGGAAGGGCTAGAAGCAGAGAGGGTTTAGAGGTTGGTCTCAACCTTGGCTGTACCCTGCAGTCCCCTGCAGGTAATTCTCCAAGCCTTCATCCCAGCCTCTGATATAGATTTCATTTGAGTGAGATCCGAGTATCAGACACGTAAGGTGTCCAGGAGATAGGAATGTGTGGTTGAGGCAGAACTACCGGAGGTGCCCTTGTCTTTTGAACTTTGTCTATTGTCCGAGGCAGGAGATCATGTAGCCAGTTATGGCTTTGAACTTGTGATCTTCTTACCTCTACCTCCAAAGAGCTTGGATTCCAGGCATGCTTAGTTTTTTCCAGAGCTGAAGTTACACTTAGGGCTTCATGCCTGCTAAGCAATGACTTAGTCAACTGAGCTACATCCCTACTCGGCTTCTTGTTTGTTTGTTTGTTTACTTATTTATTATTTTAATCTTCTTTTGACAGACATTGGGCTCTTTACTCTTTGCTCCATTCAGATGTCAGGGGTGACACGTAGGTGGAACTCTTGGGTTTAGTTTCTTGAATATCCTCAAAATCACACATGTAGTTGGTTACTCCACAGAGCAGGAGAGAGATCGAGGGACACCCAGTGTGCGTGGTTTCACCTCACTGTCTGAGTTGTAAGTACCTAAGTCATTTGGGCACACACACCACAAACTCAACAGAGGCAAGAACAGGCCCAGCACAGCTCGCGCTATTCTGAATTAGGAAACACTCTCCTGTCATTGCTTTAGTTTGCAGGGCATCAGCAGCGAAGTGGAACACCCCCATTCCGAAACCAAGGAAGGGCAGGGTGTAACTCACTGGTAGAGCATACACTTAGCCAGCGCAAGATCCCAGCGCCATCCAACCACATAGTCTTTATCCTCAGCTCTCAGGATAACAGCACAGTAGCCACCACAAAACCCAGATCTCCATTACGCATTTGTTCCACTTTCAAAAAGGAGAAGTTAGCCGGTTTGCTTCACCAAGAAGCAAAGTCATTTCCACTCAGTGGCTGTCCTCAGGATGGTGACACAGGCATGCATGCGTCTCAGCTGCTGGTGCTATCAGACCTCATCTCATTTTTTTTTTCCTGACTCACAAAGATTTTTCCCAGGGTCCTCACCAGATGTGCACCCTGTGAGTCCCAGATGTGTTTGCACGGATACCGTCAATAAGCGTTTGTAAGTGAGCCTTCATTCATTTCTGGTGATTTGAGGTTGAACAGTCAGGTGATGAGACATAGCCTACCTTCAAGTGACTGACAGTGACATCGAGCGTTGAGAGGTGACATTGAAGTGATCCTTCAGTGAGCAGAGAGAGACTGTGAAATGATGAAATGAAGGAGTCCTGGGCAGTTTGGGATGGGGTCACTTGAGATAACCATGACCAGGCCACCCCGTCAGGAAGCTCCTGTTGGAGACCTGCAGATGGGTGACAGGCAGGAGTGAGCTCTGCAAGGCCTACCCGCGTTTCACACATTGCCTTCAGGATTTCTTCTGCCTTTTGCTTGCTGACACCTCTTCTGCTCACACCCACTCTGTCCTCACCCCACCCTCAGCTCTGCCAATTTTATCCCCACCCCCACCATGCATGTCCTGAATAATATCCAAATTGTTAGATCTGAAAATACGAGAATAGAGAGGAAGTTATAGCAGGCAGGTGGACTCCCAAGGGACAGCCAGGAAGCATACAAGGAAAGAGGATGGGTAGAAGACAAAGTTACACATCAGGTATGTTACTCTGGTGTATGTGCTCCAGGCGCTACACTTACTAACTCACCTGCCTTCCAGAGTACCTTTAGGGAACAGGTTCCAAATTGGGAAGGACTCTTCCCAGGTTCCTTGGTTATGAACATGGAGTCAGGGAAGGACTGGGTGTGTAGGGTGTCTGAGGAAAAAAAAAAAAAAAAAAAAAAAGAAAAGAAAACTTGAAAGCTCTGTGGTGCTTACTTAACCTCGGTAGTGCTCACAGCTAGACTCGCTTTCTGAAGACCTGTTTCTCCACCACCACAGTGCTAGACTCTAGTGCACAGGCAAGTGTTCCTTTGAAAAGATTAGAGCCTATGGGGTTGCCTGAGGCTGAGCCGTGGTTTAGGGACTCCCCGATGTTCATTGGGTTAAAAGCTGCTTTAACTCAGTGGTTGTGGGGGTTGGGGGGGGAAGACGCTTTGGGGGAAAGTCCCTGCGCTGCCTACTGCTAGCTCTACCCACCACCATTTTATCACCTCTGGTTCTTGTGCTGAGTCTTGTGTTCCACCTTGGTTTTCTTGCTTCCGGCTTTCTCACTAATTTTTTTAATGTTTTTTTTTTGAGACAGCATTTCTGTGTATAGTCTTTGCTGTTCTGGAATTTGCTTTGTAGACCAGGCTGGCCTCGAATTTATAGAGATCTACCTGCCTCTGCCTCCCAAGTGCTGGGATTTAAAGTGCTCGCAGGTGGACTGCTGATTACCAACAGCTCCCTCCCCTTTCCATGACACTGATTCCTTTAACCACAAGCCCTTGGGGGTGATCTCCAGTGATTTAGCTTTTCTCCTTTTTGATATCAGACTCCCTGGACTCCTAACCCTTGTCTTAAGCAGGCTTGCCTTAGGCAGTTGAGATCAGACCATCAAGGGCCGAGCGATGCAGCCCTTATCCTAAGCCCAATGTTGTGTCCCATGCCCTTCTCTCTTCCAGGTGAACAGAACTCACTCTTTTGACAACATCGACGTTATTTTGGTGAGGTTGGAAATGCAAAAGGAACGACTAAGTTTCCGTCAATAAGAACCAATCTTATAAATAATGAAGAAAAATGTGGCTCTCTCTGTACTCACTCGTGGAACAACCTTTGAGAGAAACTTCTTAGAGGGGGGAAAACAAAGAGTGGCCGGCACTTGAGAGATGGCTCAGGGGCTGAGATCATGTGCTGCTCTTGCAGAGGACCTAGGTTCAGTTCATAGCGCCTGCTCTTTAAAAATTATTTTTTGAGACAGGGTTTCTCTGTGTAGCCCTGGCTGTCCTGAAACCCACTCTGTGGACCACGCTAGCCTCGAACTCAAGATATGTCAGGCTTGTCTTGGTGGTGCAAGGGATTAAAGTCATGCACCACCACTCCTGGCTGCATTCACTTTCAAAAAGACAAAGACCAAAACCAATCAAATTCTTTATGCATCCATAGAATTGAGCCCCAGTGAAAGATAATTGCATCTATTCATCTGCAGAGTGTGGACAGTGATAAAGGTCAAATTAGATGACATGGGGTCATGTGCTGTAGGGGCGGAGTTTAGCCTAGCCTGGCACACAGTAAGCATTCCTTCAGCCCATCTACTGTCATTTATTTTGGGGGCTTTCATGAGGTTAGGCCTGGCTAGGACATGGGGAGCGATATGGGAGGTTATCATAGGAGTCTCTGAAAATGGAGGTCTGCAGAATAAAGAAATGAAAGGCAGAGAGAGAGAGAGGAGAGAGAGAGAGAGAGAGAGAGAGAGAGAGAGAGAGAGAGAGAGAGAGAGAGAGGTGAGGGAGGAGAGAAAGAGGACGAACACTAGTGAGCTCTGAGGTTTAGCTTTGTGGTAGAGCACTTGCTTAGCATGCAAGTGACCCTGGGTCCCATCCCCCTTACCACAAAATTAATTTTCAGAGGAGGGAAAGAGGCAGAAGCAGAAAGAGCTCTAGGCTCTCATTTACTTAAACAGATACTGGAGAATCTGATGGAAAACTTTTGCACCTGTCAGGGCGTGCTGTAGGGAGAGCCTGCAGCCCATTTAAACTCCACAGTGCCACCAGAGGCCACCTACTCGGTCTTGAAAAGCAGAGTGGGGCACTAATCTCTCCTTCCTTTCACTGCCCCAGTGCCAGAGCCTCTCACCATTCTTACTGGTCTGTATCCATCCCCATTTTCTCCTCCCTGGGGTCACAGGTCAAGTGGGGACAAGGACAGTAAGTGTTGTACTGGAACTTGGTTCCTCTGCTCCCCTTGGAGAGAAGCTACCGTGGGTCTGGGCTGAGCTGCCTGCCATGCACCTGGGCTGAGGAGCCTCAGGCAGAAACTGGCAGTGCTGGCCTTCCCCACAATGATTTCCTTCCACCCTTGTGCCAGCAAACCACTGCCTATTATAGTCCAAGGGACAAGAACCCAGAGTCTAGTCTCCTGCTCTCTGCCTGATGGTCAAACTTCCATGATTCTCAGCACCGTATTTCCCCCTGATCAGAGGGACACATTACCAAGTCAAAGTCTCAGGTTCCATCACAAGACCCTGGGGATCCTGATCTCTCCTTGTGAGCTCTGTGACCGAGCAAGTTGTGTGAATTCTGTCACTGTATCTATCTGCAAGTAGAGAGCACAGAATGGAATGACACAGGTAGAGAGCAGAGTACAGACAAGGCTTGGCTCTTAATAGATTCTTGAGAAGCCGTGCACAGTGACACAGGCCCGCAATCCCAATGCTCCTGGAAGCTGAGGCAAATGGGTGCTGAGCAAGACCTCTGAATAAATGAACAGGAAAGATTAGCCTGAAGCAGGTGACAGCAGCCACAGTAGCAGTGGGGGGAGGCAAACGGAAGGAAAGCAGGTCTGCACACCTCGCCCAGTGGTACAGCACACTTTGCGTGTGCATACTGCTGAGTGTGGTGTCCAGCAGGAAGAGGGAGGTGGAGGGAGAGACTATGAATACTTCTGGTTTTCTTCTTCTCATACAAGAGCACTTATCTTGGGGGCCACATGTCCTAATACCATCACACTGGAGCTTAGGATCAATGTAGGAATTGGAGTGGGGACCCACGAGTAGTTTATAAATGCACTATACTTTTATTGCTGTAACATGAGTCAGAGGAATTCACTGTCATGCAATTACACAGAAAGATAAACTATCAAATGTCTCTGCACTGTCCAGCTTGGCCACCCTATGGAAGCATGGCCTAGCCAGATCACAGCTTAAAGCCACTGGTCTCTCCTTAAAACAATTTTCACCTACCAATGCGTCTTGTGCAGGGAACACTTTCTTCTGTCAGACCAGGGTGAGAATCAGACAGCCCCACACCATGTCAGAACAAAACCCACAGCATCACTGCTGGGTCGAGGTGAGGTTCTGTGAAGGTCGTTTAATGGCACTCAAGGTTCAGACAGAGTAATCTTGCTTCTGCTTTGAAATCGGGAGATTTCCGGTGTCATCATTTTTTCTCGTTGCTTTGACAAAAGCAACTTAAGGAAAGAACAGTTTGTTTTGGGTCATGGGCCAAAGATTCAGTCTATCATGGCTGGGGACATGGCGACAGGACAGGAGGCAGCTGGCAGTGTTGCCACAGTTGGGAAGAGAGAGGGGTGGAATGTGGTGACCAGCTCACAGTTGCCTTCTCCTTACTCAGTCTGGGACCATAGTACATGGAATGATGGCAGCTGCAGTGAGAGTGGCGTCCCCACTGCAGTAACCTAATCTAGAAACTCACAGACGTGTATGGAGGCTTGCCTCCTGCGGGATGATAAATATTGTCATGCTGACAGTTGATCTTAACCATGACACTACCAATGCATTTCCCCAGTAACTATAAATGATGCAGTTTTTTTCATTCCTTCCTTCCTTCCTTCCTTCCTTCCTTCCTTCCTTCCTTCCTTCTTTCTTTCTTTCTAAAGGCTTATTTATTTTATGTATATAAGTACATTGCCACCTTCTTCAGACACACCAGAAGAGGGCATCGGATCCCATTACAGATGTTTGTGAGCCACCATGTGGTTGCTGAAAATTGAACTCAGGACCTCTGGAAGAGCAGTCAGTGCTCTTAACCACTGAGTCATCTCTCCAGCCCCTGAGGTTTTTTGTTTTTTCTCCAAGGGATTATCTTGAGAATCTTACTTCACAAATGAGAATTCATGGTGGTTTTATTTAGAATCCAGGAGGTCTTGTCAGATACTCAAGAGGTCTTAAGTGCTGTGCAGAATGTCAGGCACTTAGCTCTGAAACCAAGTTATCTCAGTATTAAAGGATCCCTTTCCATGGACAAATGCCCTCTATTTTTTCAGGAAAAAAGTTCATTCCTATCTCTATCTATCTAATGTCTGTCTCTATCTATCATCTATGATCTATCATCTGTATGTATGTATGTATGTATGTATGTATGTATGTATGTATATATATACATATGTATATATGTATCTTTATCTGTCTGTCATCTATCTATCTATCCATTATCTATCTATCTATCTATCTATCTATCTATCTATCTATCTATCTATCTATCTTTGTCTGTCTATCTATCATCTATCATCTATCTATCTGTCTATCTATCATCTGTCTATCATCTATCTATCTATCTATCATCTATCTATCTATCTATCTATCTATCTATCTATCTATCTATCTATCTATCTATCTATCTATCATTTTGTGGTGCTACAATTGAGCCCAGGCCTATGTTGGCAAGGCATGTACTCTTACACTAAGCTTTACCTCCAGGACCATTGATTTATATCTAAATGTATTTTTAATGGTGTGCATTTCACATTGTACAAGTAAATTTAAATTTACTCAGAAACTTTATGAACATTCCCTGATTCCCGATGGTGCTGGGAGTAGCCTGTGGTGTAACAAAGCCCATACTTAGTGTGTCCAGATTAGTGTGTCCAGAGTGCCTGGCTGAGGCCTGACTGCGGGGCTTTCTGGGAGGCTTGCCTCTCCTTTGACTCTATGTTCAACACACTTCCAGCCTGAGCTTCATTTAGGTCAAATCAGTATATTCCATGTCATGCTGAATGGGACCAAGTTCACCACTGAATGCGTCTAGGACCCATTTAAAAATCGCCGAAACCATGACCCATCAGCTTAGTCTCCATGGCCATCTTGCTTCTGTTCTCATTTAGGAAATGATGAGGATTCAGAATACTCAGGACACAGCACCACAGAAGAGGACACCGCAGAGGAAGAGACGACAAGGGCTTTGTCTACAGTGACCACAGAAGCATTAGCTGAAAGCGCGAATTCTACCCACATCCACGGCACCTCGGGTCAGGTGGAATTTATATTAATGGTGGCCGTCCCACTGGCTGCGCTGCTCATCCTTCTGTTTGCGATTCTCATCGTGATCTACTTTAAAAGCAGGAGACCCAAGCAGGGTAGGTAGCTCGTGTGTTCCCCAATTCCAGACAACCACTGTACACCTTACCGAGCCACCAGAACAAAATGCTTTCTTCTTTTATGCAGAGCCTTCTAGCCAAGGATCTCAAAGTGCCTTGCAGACACGTGAGTAGTCGCCCAGTATTTTGCTCGGTGTTGGAGGTAAGGTAGTAAGGGATGAGTGATTCCAGCTCACTGATGTTTGCAAGAAGTTGACAATGGCATATTCTGTGGTGTGTGTGTGTGTGTGTGTGTGTGTGTGTGTGTGTGTGTGTGTAAGTTTTCAGTCTGCATTGAAATTACAATATATTGCTACTACCTGGAGAATCTTGACCACTAGAACAATGTGACATTTCACTTTGTGGAAGGAGAGGGTCAGTCATGTGAAGTGTGTCCAATTGGGGTTAATGATAAAGGGTTGGCATTCATCATGTGCACATGAAACGGGGTCTTCACCCCCATTTCTATAATGGATATTATTCCCTCTATCCCACACCGCAGTTTGAAAAGGGTGGAGAGAAGCATTCTTCTTGTTCCCACGAAGGTTGCACGTCTATATGGAAATTGCTAAATGACTAAAGATGACTGACTGAAACCAAGATAGGAAACACCCAGTCAAGTCACCAGTGCGTAGTATAGAACAAAATGAAAGAATACTAGAATCCAGGGTCCCTCTGGTTCCCAAGCAAACCTGGCATATTTTGACTTGTGTTAGAAAACTATGACTAGCTCCAGTTTTTTGTTTGTTTGCTTGTTTGTAATTATATTCGTGTGTGTGTGTGTGTGTGTGTGTGCGTGTGCGTGTGTGTGTGTGTGTGTATACATGCATGTTCAAGCAAACAGGCACATGCATTGGTGCACATGTGGAAGTCAGACATGTGCTAGCAGAAATAGTTTTTCTCCTTTCACCACGTGGGTTGTAGGGATCAAACTCTAGTTATCAGTGTTGGCATCTAGTCCCTTTACCTGCTGAATCATCCCACTGGCCTAGGCTTCCGTTTTTAAATTAAAGCTTTTAAAAGTCATTTCAAATTTCATTTAAGGGGAGGGGCTTCTCAAGTAAGATGCATAGTCGGGCTCACAGAAAAAACTCGTCCGTGTCCTCCAGGCCTACTAACAGGGCACCTTGCTCTCCTTGCTGTCTGTCCCACACTGGGACAGCCATTTAGTGCCAGGTAAGAGCTGTAGCAACTCTATGCACCGCCAGCAGATGAGGTAAGTGGCGCTGAGGAGGAAGTCCTCTTCTTTCACAGAAGGAACTGGTAAGATAATTCGACAGAGGAGGAAGAGGAAACCCATTCTCCACCTCTCGATGTTTTAGAGTAACCTAGCAACAGTGGCTGCATGGGAGCTCCTCTGTAATCTACAGCTAAAGCAAGCTCCAGCCAGGTTGCCCAGACACCCTTGTTGCCCCCCCTCTTGCTGCCTAGGCTGGACTTGAACTCTTACACTCAAGCAGGCCTCCCGCATCAGCCTCTAAGGTAGCTCTGGGCCACAGCACTGCACCTGGCTCTTCTCATTCTTCCTTTTTTTTAACCTCAGGGGAATTCCCTGTCAAACCTAAATGCAACGTGGAGTCCAGGGCTGGGGCCTCCAATCTCATGTCAAGCTCTTGAATTCTGGTGTTCAAGTCTTTCAGTTCCAAAATCATTTGCATATGAGGAGCAGCCCCACCCTCCGGCTCCCACCCCCCCCCAACCCCGAGAGCTGGGGACCGAACTCAGGGCCTTGTGCTTGCTAAGCAAGCGCTCTACCACTGAGCCAAATCCCCAACCCCCGGCTTTTCTTGATAGCCAATCAAAGCAGTTTTCATATTCTAATCCTTGTTGTAATATTAAATTTCAATTGCACACTAATATATCACACAGTAAATCAATCCATTTATCATGTATATATGTATGTATGTATGTATGTATGTATGTATGTATGTATGTATCCATCCAGGTTACTGAATGACTAGAGAGGAGTCTGAGAGGCCACAGAAGCATTCAAGGTGTTCCAAAGAGCAAGGACTGAGAAGCAAGAACTAGGAACCCGATAGGTCTACAGTTTCTGCAGAATGAAATAACAAATGCAGGCTGGAGTTCTACTGGAGATCCTGCTGTAGGGTTAGGCTGCAGGGTCAGAGGAGCCACCCAAGCGAGGTGTAGTGAAAGCTGTAAAGGTAAAACGCAGGACAAGGTCTAGGATGGGCAGATGGACAGGCAGACAGCCATTCTAATAGGCTGTACCAGTAGTTGGGACAGCCTAGAACTTTCTGCCTAGTAGTCCCTTCACACACATACACACACATACACACACACACACACACACGCACGCACGCACGCACGCACGCACGCACGCACGCACGCACGCACCCACGCAGTGATTGGGTAAGATGACAGGTAAGGCTGTTGCTATCACAGCTATACTTTAGGTTAAGAGAGTTCTGCAGTTTCTTCACCTTGGTTTGTCAGACAACCTCGCAGGTCCAGTTTTCCTGATGTGGTTTAATACACCCAAGTGCACCTACAGCCTCAGCTCACTTTGCTAAGTGCAAACAGCCCCACCCTTCCTACTCTCAGGAAGTCATTTATCAGTGTGTACCTTGGGCTGCAGTTCTGGACAGGTGGTGTCATTCCCATGCCCACCCAGGTCCACAGTCACCCTCTACCTCAAAATGAAGGCAAATTCTACTTGAAGAAGGTAATCTCAGGGAAAGACACAGTCTGAAGCAAACAAGTAAGTCTCACTGTTTTAGACAATCTAGAGTAGGCTAAGGCAGGGGGCAGCCTCTCTCACATTGCCTTGATGTGTTGGGTAATGTCTCAAAGAACTGGTGCAAAAGCACGGGCAGGAAGTCATCATTTAGAACAGACTGTGGCTAACCGATGCTGGCTCTGCTCGGTGAGGCTCCTGCTCAGCCTGGAAACCAAGCGGCCAGAGCTCTCTGTGGCTCCTTCCCTCGGGCCCTGACCAACAATCCCACTGCCTACAGCACAGAGGGCCTTGTCAGCAAAGCGGTTGTAAGGCAGGAACTAAAGGTGGAAGACAAGACGGGGGCAAGAATGAGATGGCAGGCCGGAAAGGGACAAAATGGAAGCCAGTGTGTGTGTGTGCACCTAGTCAGTGGCTCTTCATAAAGAGATGTAGGCCAGGTAGAGTGGAGCAGGCAGGACCTGATTGCTGAGGACAAGTAATTGGTCCTCCCCCCTCCGCCCCCGGCTTAATGCTCTCCTCTTGTACGATCTCCCAGATGTGTTTCTGTTGCCATGGTGGCTGGGGCAGGGGTAATGGCCCTGGAGCAGAGAAGATGAGGCCACAGAAGGCTTTTTGCTCTTTTAATGCTGATTATGGAGCCTCTCATTCGGTGCATCTGGAGCACTTTGGTAATGGATTTTTAAACTTTTCCATCATCTGCATGCAGGTCGGTTTCTGCCCACCTCCAAGCCTGTGGGGAGCCCAGATGAGAGTGGAAATCCGTGCTCACAGCGGGACTATGGGGCCACTTGCTGTCTGGGAAATTGGTGGGGAAGTTGCTAAACAGGGAAAGGGAACTGGTTAGAACTGGCAGGTGTGTGTGTGTGTGTGTGTGTGTGTGTGTGTGTGGGGGTGGGTGGGGGTGTGGTGTGTGTGTGGTTGTGCAGATCTTTATGGACCACCTGTAGAGAGTTCCAGTTGTGTGGGGCTTTGTTTAAAATCCCCTAAGGAAATAGCCAGTAAAGTTTAGATTAAAGCTATACGTGCAGGGCCAGGGATGTAACTGAGCCTGCTGTGTACGCTCAAAGTCTTGGGCTCAGTCTCTGAGCGCTGCAGAGACCCAGAGTGGTGAGGCTTGCTTATAATGCCAAGTGCAAGAGGACCAGAAGTTCGAGGTCATCCTCAGCTATGTAGCAAGTTTGAAGCCAGCCTGAACTATGTGAGACCCCATCTTAAACAGTGACCAGAAAACTGCAGGCACAAAACGTGTATGATGAAGCCATTCGACTCCACCGAGTAAGTTTCTGGAGAGTCAAGCATCTGCAGCAGGTCTCAGATTCTATTCAGGGGTGGGAGACAGAGCTCGCGGTGCCTTCAAGGCCAGCAGTGACTGTATGAAACCTGCATCTGCACCGGCTTCACTTGGTTAGCGATGTCACCAAAGCTTGCCTGACCAGCAGGACATAGCAGCTTGTGCCACCTGAGCTCAGTTCCAGGTGCCAGCTCACCGATGACTGTACTTCTTCAGGCTAGACACAAGGTGGCCTCCAACTGTCAGGGGTTGAGGCATCAGACTTCCTGGGGAACCTCTCAGAGGGTGTGCTTTCCAAAGCATCTGTCTTATTCACCTTGCACCCACTTGCCACCACTGATTGCCTTCTCCAGGAGATGTCAGTTTCCCTGCCAAACCAGACAGAGCTTGCTTGGGCCAGGCAGCAGGCTATGTCTGATTCTTGCCACCTGTTCATCTGTCTTGTCAAATGGCACCTGACTCTCACCCCAGTCAGCAGCCATCAAAGCCAAGCTGGTTAGAAGTCCCACTATTATAGTAATGATAGGTCCAAAAGATCAGACACGAATTTAACTCCATTGCTAGACAACTGAGATTAAAGCCTGTTCGTCTGTCTAGTGCATACTTACTGGGTGCTTGCCAGGCACTGTGCTAGCAGGATGGGGGCTGGGGCATGCCACGGTAAACAAGACAGATGCTGTCATGGCCCTTGGGGAGCCGTGCTCTGGTGGGAGAGACAGATGAAGTAGAGTCAAACAGATGGTCTAACAGGTCTAACTGACCAGTACTATGAAGGAAGCAAGTGGAAGGCAGAGCCAGGGACCATTGGGACCGACGAACCTAGAAACAGAGGTGGGGATGATGGGCTGAGAAGTGGAGGGATCCAGCCATTCAAAGAGCAGGGTAAAGGCGACCCACGTGGCACCGTGTTAAGGACGGTGTGTCATAAGGAAACCATGCTGGAACATTATTTTATTGACGGAAGCCCATAACCAAGCCCTTGTTTGTAACACCTTCTTTCCTGACCATGCTTTCCCTCTTGTGTGGATATAAGAATAATAGAGGAGCACTCTCTGGGGAAGCACCCATCTCCAACGAGAGCAGAGGCCGTGATTCCGTGAGGATTTCAGACCTGGTTTCAGCATGACAGTCTGTACTGTGTGACTCCGGGGTTAACGACTGCGCCTTTGAAAATGTGATTCATGGGCCTCAGGGTGCCTCAGTGGGTAAAGGTCCTGAGTTTGATCTCTGGGACCCATGTGGTAGAAGGAGAGAATGGACTTCTACAAATTGTCCCCTTGTCTTTGCTTAAGTGCTATGGGCCCCCAGCCCTTGTCATCGTGTCCCTCCCATTGCCAAGGACACCTAGTGGATGCTGCAGGTAGTCCCAGCGATGAGTTAGACTGATGTGACTCTTGTATCTGCTCTCTTTCAGATGATCTAGGAGGCGAGACCTTGAAAGTGTGAGTCCTCTCCGCCTGCCTTCAGTTCCCTGTTGTGTGGACAAGAACGGTCAAGGGGAAGAGATAGGGGAGCCATAAGCCTTTCCCCCTCTTCTGCTGTAACAACCTGGCTGGTTTCTCTTGCATCAGTCTCCCTAGACTAAGACAGCCCCGCCCCCCATTGTCATGAGGGCCATGCATCTTAGTCTACAAACCTTACCCAGGGGTGTCTGCTGGAGTCACCTTCTAGAAAAGAGTTTTTGTCTGGCTGCTGCCAGTGCCAACCGCATAGCAGTTAATATTCTGGCCCTGGGGGAACACTAAAGACACCAAGTGATGCCTCCCTCTCCTCCCGTCAGCCTCCCTGCTGTAGATTCTGCCTTGGCATTGAAGGAGACCAGATGAACTCAGCCTGGTGCCTGCTCTCTTTATCTGGGTCATTGATCAAAACTCCAAAAAAAGAGAAGTGAGACCAAGCAAGGCCAGGAAGCTAAGTGAGAGGATCACTGAGCACCCTGGCAACCATGGCTTTGGTTTCCAGAAAGTGTTCTCTTTCAGTCCACTCCCTGGCCTCTGTGTCATCCCGTTTGGCCTTAGTGACAGATGAGGTCTTGTTGCAGATTTTGCCTTCCTTCCTGCTAGAGTTTGATGCTATCTTGTTTGGGGCAAACCCAGGGCTAGCTTGGAGCGTCATACACCAAGTGGGGTTGTTCCCAACCAGTCAATATTCCAGACTCTTCCACCAATGAAAATCAGCCTACAGACCCTTTTCTTTTTTTAAAACCCGTGTTTGTCTCTGCTCTCTGTCTAGCCCTATTTTTGAAGAGGACACACCCTCCGTTATGGAAATAGAGATGGAGGAGCTTGACAAATGGATGAACAGCATGAACAGAAATGGTACGTGGAAGCCCAAAGCGTTTGCTTGCCTCTGTGGTAACGCAGGGCTAGATGGCTGTCTCTGCTTCATCAGCAACTCAGAAAATCTGAAGTCGTGCTTCATCTGGCACTCGACCTGCGCACTCCTTAAAGATCCAGTCTAATCATAGTCACCAAATCTGTTGCCACTTGTTTTTATGTGTGTGCTAGTTGTTCAAATAGGGCTTTTCAAGAAGAAACGGTACTATTTGTTTCTGATAGTGAGTGCAGGTGAGAGCTGGTGGGTTTGTGCATACGTGTGTGTGTGTGTGTGTGTGTGTGTGTGTGTGTGTGTATGCGTGCATGTGTGTTGCTGGAAATCTAACCCCAGCCTCTAACATGCTAGGTAGGTGCTTTTCCACTGAGCTACATCCCTAACCATGATCTTTCTAGCCTGGGAAGGAAATCTGATACAAAATTATCTGGGGGAAAAAATCTGACATGACCTTGTGTTTTCTTGAATTAAGAGAATTCCAATCTGTATGTGGTCACACAACTTCATAAAGTGTATTTTGTATGAACCACTGTCCAGTACACAAGGCACTAGAGCTGTGCGCCTGTTTAATCATATAAAAATAAAACTTGGTTTTAGTAGCCGAAGGGAACGGTTTGCTAACCACTGAGTATGATATTTATCAGGCTGACTCAAGCACATTCCCATGTTTGTAGACAGTTCTATCAGACAGGACTGCTATACAGAGTATTCCCACACGATAATTTTCAAGTGCTAGCTGGTCTTTAAACTGTGTTCATTAAAAATCAATAAATTTTTAAATTAAATTAAAAATCAATAAAAATTTCTTGATGCTCATATAAAATTGATAAAACTCGCTATATATCATACTATTTATATTTCTATGTTATAGTCATGTATACATGTATTGTGTGTATGTTTGTGGTATATGCATGTATAGTGCGTGTGTTTCCGTGCAGAGAAAAACATCTGGTGCTGCTCTGTAACTCACTCTATTCGTATTACTTTGAGAATTCCTCACTGAACATGGACAGCAAAATGTCTCTGCCCATGTGTTTCCCGCACGCGTGCGCGCACGCACAGACACACACACACACACACACACACAGATACAGACACAGACACACACACACATACACACATACACACACACACACAGAGATACAGACACAGACACACACACACACACACACATACACACACACACACACACAGATACAGACACAGACACACACACACATACACACATACACACACACACACAGAGATACAGACACAGACACACACACACATACACACATACACACACACACACACACACAGAGACACACACATACACACATACACACACAGAGAGACACACACATACACACATACACACACACAGAGACACACACACACACACACACACACACGCACACACACACACACAATGTGGTAGAGGAGAAAGAAGCTCCCTGGGAGAAGGTGGTCCCTCTCCAACTTCCTGATGCCTCTGCTTTGAAACTGTAGGGCCTGAGGTACAGCATTTCGGTCTCGTGTCTCACTCCCAAGATGCATATTCTGGTTTTCAGAACACTGCGAGCCTCCAGGGGGCCGACAGAGCAAGCAGTGATGAATTGTGCCCTTTCCACAGGGCACGGAACATGCAGTCCTCTATCTGCGTGACTCCTGCTCTTACCGTCTCGAGAGCCTTGGCGTCATTACTCTTTGAACCTCTAGAACTCCCCAATGGGGCCATTTCTTCACAGGTAGCCATCCAGAGGTACAGTCTGTTCCTGACTGTGTCGATTTTGTGGGTAGAAAAAGCAATTCTGGTGACTAACAGTGGATTTGTTTTCTTTCTGTCTTAGCCAACTATGAATGTTTGCCTACTCTGAAGGAAGAAAAGGAGCCAAACCTCAGCCCAAGGTACTTGTGATTTCTATCAGGGATGGCGAAGGGTGGACGAGGGTCCCAGCCACAGCCCAGCACAGCGTTTTCTTTGGCTTTTTTGTGCCTGGCAATTTAATATGTCAGTTTACAGGGAGGAATGTGTGGTCAGGAAGCGTGTTTTGGAAAATAGAAAACATCCTAGTAGCTCTTGAGGTTTCAAAGAGACACTGTTGAACTGGCTTTTGTTTTAGTCTTAAAATTTGCTGATTACAGCAAATTGACTCAGGTTATTTGCCTTGGATAGACAGACATTTGGTAAGGAAACAGAAGGAGGAGACTGCCCCAGACGGGGTGGTTTTCAATAATCATGACCAAAAGGAACATTTTTATAAAGCAAGGAAACAGACAAAGAACCCTAACCTACTTGATCTACATTAGTATCAGACAGAAATTAAATGAAAATTAAAAATATATCCCAGTCTGCCACTAGGTGGCTCTGCTTGATAGAAAATTTTAGTGCCTTGGGGCCAGGTGTAATTTATTAGCCCTTGATGGTAGTATTTAAATGATGTGATCTTTGTGAGGAGAGAAATTAGTGAGTTTTGGGGATTTCTGATTAGAGAATTGTTTGCCTGGTATGTGGAAGGAGCCGGAAGAAGTTGAAGAGCGGACTTGCTCTTCAGATCATGACTATAGTTCAGGGGAGTCACCAAGTCATCTGCTGGGGTAACAAAGATGGCCAGACAGCAGAGAACTTGAACTGTAACGGCGATGGGACTCCTGTGTTAGAGCTCACAGATCGAAGCTTGAGAGCGTGGTGAATACCCGTGAAAATACATCATTCGTTCACTTGTCATAGATGTTTCCAGATGCAGTCACATGGCACCACAGGCCCTGAGGCCATAACCCTGCAAGGAAAGACTAATGGTCAGGTTTTCCTTCGGGGTCTTTGTCTCTGTGTCTATTCTCCTAGAATCCTAGAATCCTGACATGTTAGCTGATAGTTCACCACCCTGCGTCTCTCTCTGTCGTGGACTAACATGGTCCTACCCAGGGCAGCCTCAGCTCTGACCCTCAAGTCCATGTTACTACCTCGTGGGACATTTATACGTTACAATTCATCACAAGTTTGAAAAAGATTCTATCTTACTTAAATGTGATTCCAGATAATAACAAGAAAGAAAAGGTAGTGCCCTCGTTATATGACAAAGGACATTATGGAGGAATCTTTTCCACAGACCCTAACCTTCCCCCTCCTAATGAGACAGTGCATAGGTCAACACAGGTCACCCTCAAACTCTATTTACATTGTGATTGCATCCACAGTGATGAGAAATGTCAGGAGTTTTATATCCTCGAACCTCACTCTGTGAAATTCCTGACACTGCTGAGGAAAACTGCCCTAACAGAATTATACGCTGACGAGCTTTTATTAAACATCTTTTTCTCAAATATAGTGAGGTTGGGTCTTGAAATAAGCTGCCTGTAAGACAAAAAGGCCCCTATCTGTTTGGCGTTCTCTGTGAACTGGTCATTTTGCAAGTGAGTGTCTGAATTCCTCTGGGGACCTGGAACCATCTGGGTTGACAGGATACCTGCCAGGGCTTCACCTCATTCTCTGTCTGGGGAGCTGTGTTAGAGTTCTAGACCGGCCAGTCTCAGCCCTTGGCTGCATCTCCTTCCAGTGACTTCCACAGGCATATGACACTGAAAGCAGAATGAATTCCCGGGGAACAGTCACGTACGTGTTCTTTACTTCCCACGCACACAGCCCAGCCTGTCATCAATACCTCCCCACAAGTGGTACATTGTTCATCACCTGATAGGTCATCATCAAGCAACCTTCCTCTGTGGCATCGTCCCCCGAGACGCCCCTCCCCGTCCCACCCCAATCAGGGTGCTTTGGAATGCTTCGGAAAGCAGGGGACAGTGACTAAGGGGTGAATTTAATAGGCGATACACTTATCCACCCTTCTGATAAGGAGGGCTTCTGGAACCATTTGTAGCATCAGCATCCTGGACTTATGGGCTTGTGGGGACTGGCAGCTCCATTGGCTATCCCTTCAGAGCTTTCCCGTGGAGTCCACTCCAGCCCCTGATTTTCACTTTCTCTGTCCTTACTTTTCTATCCTTTTCTGCCCCACCCCTTGTTCTCCCCTCAGCTCCTCCCTCCCTCTCTCCTTCCCTCCCTTCTTTCGTTTCTTCCTCCCTCCCTCCCTCCTCTCTTTCCCTCACCTCTGCCTCTTTGACTCGGATCGAGCTCTATAGCCCAGGCTGGTCTTGAACTCATAATCTTCTTATCTCAAGTTTTTTGAGTATTGGGATAAAGCAGTACTGACACAGATTAACAATTATACAATGTAATATTAATTATTAATTACATAATAATCAACATGATTTAAATATTTACAATTTATAAGTTAATTGGTATAATATAATAATCAAAATAATTATATATAACAATTGATGCAATGGTTACTAAATTATATTAGTTAATATAACATAATATATTATAAATTAATATGTAATATGCAATAATATATAATATATGAGTAATGTGTAACATATAACATGTAACATATATTTAGGGTTCACAAAATTTACCTCAGAGTGGACATTTTTCTTAAAATGTACATACTCAGCCCCAAAATAGGATGCTAGTAAGGACCAAATTTGTACAAACTACTATAAGCCCTTTGCAGTGAGGTTGTCATGTTTAAAAACAATGACAGGAAAGGACAAGAAAGGAGTTGTGGGGAGAAAAGTTCTATATTCTTATTTTCCACCTTAGTGGCCTTTCCTCATAATCCCCTGTCCTGTAAATTGTGGTGCACCTATCAGTGGTATTCAGAGCACAGGAAGAGGAGAGCTAGCCCAGAGCTGACAGACGGTAAGAACAGATCCATTCGGTGGGTTTTATAATCAACGGTTCAAAGTTTCTAGACAATGGAGTCCATTGTCGGACCCCACCCATACAGCACCTCCCAAATGCCACCAGATACTGGTTCAGTGCAGATAGAGTCCACCTGGCCCAGGCCAGCCAGCTTCTTCCTTTCTCCTGACTCATGTCTAGTCAGACACTCAGAGCTTCTGTCTGCACCTTGGACCACATGAGGGCAGACAGGGAGGTACAGAAACAGCCACGGTCCATTCCCTGCTGCTCATCACTGTCCCTACGGGGAACGTTTACACTGGGTGACAGTGCGGAGAAAGGTCTAGGCATTAAAATGTCCATGACCCCCCCAGTGTTTCCTTTGGTACTTTCTTCCCTAGTTCCTATCTAGTCCCCACCACCCCTAAAAAGAGTAAGCTAGTTTTGTAGTACCACAAGGGATACAAAATAGTTTGTGTCCTCCAGACTGATACCGAGAAGGACAGTGTTAAAGATAGGTGCATGAGCTCAGGTGTGCGTGTGTGTGTGTGTGTGTGTGTGTGTGTGTGTGTGTGTGTGTGTGTGTGTGTCCCAGAGTATGTCTCCACAGCAAGTACGATCTCTGTGTCTTGAGCCAATTCGGAGCCTCATTTCCCTAACTCCACCCAGGCCAGGCCTCTGTCGGGAAGAAGGGATTTTGTACTGATGAGAAAGGGAGCTTGATCTAATTGTTACGTGATTTCGTGCCAAGCTGAACTCCACACTCCCTGAAACTGAGTGAGAGCACCGTGGCCCGAGAAGGGCTGAGTGGTAGCATAAAGCCACGTTCAGAGATGGCCGCATTCGCTGGGGCCACACCTCAGGATTGCTGCAAGAGAGATGGGTCAGGAGGACAGGGTGACTGTCCCACCTGGACAAACAGTCGCTGCTACGAGGTGAGGGATTTGAGCCGATTCTGCCCCCATTCTGCTGGCAGCACGCCAGTCGGGTGCTTCCTTGAAGAAAATACAGGCGCGCTCTGTTTTGTTTCACAGTTTGTCCTCCTGTTCCTCTATATGCTCAAGGAAAGGTGTTCCATGTTCTTCGCGTGTTTATATAACACTCCTAGACAAATTACTCTTTAATGTCGCTGTCAGAAATAAGTTGCTGAAACTGCACGTGTGCGCACTGGAGGCAAGCAGGGAAGGTTGGGCGCGGAGCCGCCAGGGTGCTTGTCACGGCTCGGTGGCAGCTGGCCAGGGTATTTTTAACAGGGAACTCCAGGATTTGCTAGAGTTAAAAATGCATGGCTTATTTGATCATTTTCCAGAGATGATGAATAGCTAGAGACAGCTAACTAAATAAAGCAATGGGCCAGTGATGGAGAACGGCCCGGCTCGCTGTGCTGGGACTCGGGGGAGGAGGCTGCTGACTCACCCACAGGTCTTGTGGATGGATGACACCACACAAAACACCAGGAAGGTGGCCGCTGTCTGGGAATGGCCCCATAGCCCATCAAAGCAGGGGCAGTGTGGCATGCGCTGGCACCAAGTCACTTGTCTATGGTGTTCCCTCTGGAACACCCTCACGCACTTTACTTTTGGGGGGCTTTAAAAGTAAACAAGCTGCTAAACAAAGACGTCTCCTCAGAAATGTGAGGTGTGCTTCTGAAGATGGTTTCTGAAAGCCTTTACCTCTTAGAGGCAGTGTTGTCGATAACTCACAAACATTTGTCAGAGCTCAGTCTGCCGAGTACAAATCACCAACAGGCATGGGTGTAGGTGCTGGGCCCGTAACATGGGGTTTTACCTACATCCCCCCCTTTTATCCTTTGAGCGTGTGGTGCTGGGGGCTGAGGCCAGAGACTTTCTCACCTCAAGCCCTCATTTATTCTCTTATAACCGCCCTATAAGCTATAGAGTTATTAGTTGTGTTTTGCAAATGACATCAGATAAGGAGATTAAAACTAGGAAAGGTTACCTTGCCCCTTGACACAAAACAGAGAAGTGACTGTGCCCTGACTGAAGCTTCAGCCAGATCCTGTGCGTTTCTGACATTGAGAATCCACTTGTTTGGGTATCCCAGCATTGGAACTATCATAAAAGCCACTAAAAAAATGGCAACTACCCAGTGCTAATGCCCGCAACAAGATGCATGGCCAAATCATTTGAAAGATCCAAGTATTTATTTACCGGGACTGAGGAGAAGATACAGAGGGCAAAAGTGCTTGCCTTTGAGCATGCGAGCCCAGCACATATCATAAAAAAGCCGTGTGTGATCCCAGTCTCAACTTTAACCCCAGCACTGTCCCGGGACAGAGCCAGAGAAGTGTTAGGTGCTGCTGGTGGACAACTTAGCTCCAAGCTCAGGGAGAGAGACAGTCTTAGGAGAGCAAGACAGAGGGTGATAGGATAGAGCGGGCACTTGACACCCTCTTCCAGCTTACACATTCTAAACACACCATACATACATACATACATACATACATACATACATACATACATAAACATGCATAAACACACACATGCATATGCACACAAACCTACTTTCTAATTAATTAGTTGATGCTGGGGATTGAATTCTGAGACTCTCACATTCTAAGCACATTCTTTACCAGTGAGCTAACCCTGGTAAACGTAAAAGACTTAAAGGAATGGAAGCCATAGTGTGCGTGCCGCTAAGTCAAAGACAAGACTTCGAAGTTATTATTTCACATTCAGTCCCATCTCTTCCAAGTCCCAGTGCACTTGGACGTTTCCACTTGGAAAAGTTTCTGTCCAGACAGCCAGGATGACCTAAACCGAGAGAGCATTTGTGAGCTGGGGCAGGGAGTCGGGGAGGCTCACAGGGAACACATTAGAGATTTGACATTGTACCACTGAAACCAGGTAAGAATTGTTAATGGAGAGGTGGGAGTGAGAGCTTGAACTTGTAATCAGCACCCGGGAGGCTGAAGCAGGAGTATCAAGGATAATCTGGGGTCCAGAAGAAGACCCTATTTGAAAAAGAAGCAAGTCCAAATAAAAGCCTGGCATGGGGTACATACTTACTACCCTAACAATTGAGAGGCAGAGGCAGGAGGATTACACAAGTTCAAGGACAGCCTGGGCTACTGCTGTGGGACACTATCCTTAGGATGTGTGAACAGCATCTGCCTCTTCCAGATAAAGAATTGATGTCAGGTCAAAGTGGGGATACCCCAGAAGTCCAGCCTGGTGAACCAAAGAGTTTTATTTGAGTTACTTGTGGGAGGAGAAATGACTAGAAGGCAGCTGCATCACCAAAGTCCAGCCCAGCATGGAGACAGCTCACAAAGCTGGGAACCTAGAGCTCACCACAGCCTGCAGGCAGCTCAGGGCGGAGAGTGTGTCTTCCAGGCAGTGTGGCTCATCTGAGTGCCTTTCGATGCCCTTCTACTGACACTTGCCTGAGGAGGGAAGAACCTAGCAACTCTGATCAGTTTTGGGGACTTCCTGAAGCCTTGTAAACTTTCCTTCTTGATAAGCTTCCTTATGGGGTGGGATGTGTCACCTTCCCTTGGAACATTCTGTTGGCTCCCTCCCCTTTAATGTCTTGGACCTTAACTGCCTTTCTCCAAGATGGAAGGTTTTAATGTCAGAAGGGACTGCTACACAACAGCTACAGAGCGAGTCCCTGTCTCAAAAATAAATAAATAAATAAATAAATAAATAAATAAATAAATAAACCAAAAAACAACAACAAAAAAGAAAAACCAGAGACGTGGTTTGTACTATAATGAATCAAAATTAATTCTTACTACCTGAACCAATAAAAAGATAAAATAAAAAGATAATTGACCCATTTTAATTATGAACAAAGTTTATCAGTAGTCAACTTAGCAAAAGAAATTGAAGCTACCAATTAATGTTTGGGGAAAAGAGAATATTCTTCTTAGCAATAAAACAGCAGATGAAAGCTTAGGTAAAGTCTACTAGCGTTCTTACCTAGAAGGACCATTTAACAGTGGGCTTAAATGCTTTAAAGCTGCATGTTCTTGACCCAATTCCTCTTGTAAAGACTTATGCAAAGGGACTTCTTGGGATTGTTCATAAAAGTTAAAAATTAGGAGTAGCCTGAAGAGTTAATTATGAAAAATATTGGTTAGGTTTTATTGTTGTTTTGTGGGCCCCCCTCCTCTTTCTTTTTCTCTTTCTTTTTTTCTTCAGGACTCGGGATTGAATTTAGAGCTTCAGGCAAGCACCCTACTACTGACTTACATTCCTAAGCCTCAGTTTTTCAATATCTAATGGGTTAACAGGTCACTAGATAGCTACTAAAAGGGAGGGGGAGAGATGGAGGGAGGTTCTAGTCTGTATGTTGCAGTGCTGGGAATTAAACCCATGACCTTGCATGTTCTAGGAAGAGCTCTACCGCTGAGTCATGCCCCACCCTGTGTGACCAGAAGTGGACTAACAGATGACAGAGCAAAGATCCTGTTTCTGAACAAAAGAGAACATATCTTTAGAACAGAAAAGCATTTAGGAGAGAAAATGCCAAGGAATTAGCTACGGTTAAGATTCTGGGGGAGTTTTGTTTTGTTGCGGGGAGGGGCAGGCTTGCTGGAGAGGAATCCAGGACCCTGTACAATGAACCCTGACTGGTTTTACAATAATTTTGAATACTATTTCTGTTACAACCAGTGGTCAGAGCTCAGTGTTGCAGACAAAAGAGAGGGTCTTGCTAGCTAAGGCCATACAAGGAGACCATGCAGTCTGGGGACTTCTGTTCTTTAGAGATGGCCCTGGCCCCTTTGCAACACTATCTTGGTGTCACCCAGTTTCCAAGGAATGAAGCCATCACTCCCCACTGTGAGTTTTTCAGAGTTTCATAGTTAAAGGTTTGTTAGTAAGTCTTAGGAATATTCCTTCTTTAGTGTGTGGTATGTTGGTGATCAAGCAAGCTTGCTTTCACTGAGTTTCCTCCCAGAGCAAAAAGCAAGCAAGCAACCAAACAAATAAGAAACCAAACCGAAAACTAAAACTACAATTCCCATCCGTTGTCCACATTTAATGCGTTTTGCTATAGAGGCTATTTCTTTGTTTATTCCCCTGCCTCGGATACAGTTCTGCCCTCCTTCCCCTTTTCATGTGTTCCTTGTCCCCACAGCATCCACCCATGGGCACACGTGCGCACGCAAACACACACACACACACACACACACACACACACACACACACACACTCGCAGTTACTTCTTTCCCCTGTCAAGGACACATCTATCTAACTGATTTATCTCTCTCTGGGCTTGTTTTGTTTGTTTTTCTGAGACACTGTTTTCCTGGCTGTAGTTGCTGGGACTACAGGTATGTGTGTACCTTCGATAACGCACAATGCTTCCTGAGCATCTGTTGAGTGAGTCAGGAGACTGCTGTAGACTGCACGCATCCAGGAGCCGAGGAGAGAACCCATCCGCTCACTGTGGTTACTCATGACCTTCCTTGGAGACAGAGTTGGCTGGCAATAGAGCTCTGCTAGAGTGTTAGTAGAAAGGACTCCAAACCTAGAGAAGAAGCAGGAAGAAAGAATTAGGGGCCCCAGCTGCTCTCCAGGGTGACACAAGAAGCCCCCGGCACACTGCGCAAAAGCCGCAAAATCAGATATTGGACCAAGATAGCCAAACTTGAATTAAGCAAACAAAGAAAAGCATAAATTAGCTGACACCGTGACTGTGTTCAAATATCAGGTGTCTAATTTATAGTCATTTGTACCAAGATGTCCGATGGGACAGAGAACACTCCCTAGCCCCTCTGTGGGCTTGAACAAGAGGCACCATTGCAAATAAGTCAGGGCCACAAACTCTTGAAGGAAATAACACATTTTAAAAAGAGACTTCTGGCATCTATCCATAGGGAATGGGATTAGATTTAATTAAAGGCGGGAATCCCCAACTCCATCTGGTTCTCTCCCTGTCACCGGGGAAGGATTTTGGAGAGCTAGAAATTGTCTCTTGGTATCCATGGATTTCCTCCTCAAGAATTGAATATTAAATCCAAACTGTGCCTTGTGTGGGAAACCGCAAGCTAAACAGTGCTGGCTTTCTGATTGTTTAGAATCTCGAGTCACCTCTGCAATCCAGGGTTCAGCTCTCCCTTGCCTCTTGTGCTATTGGTCTGTTCTGTATTTCTTTCTTTTTCAGTGATAATGAATCCTAAGTCCAAGTGGCGTTGACGTTTCCCAAGAGCATACTCCCCGAGGGCACCTGCAGGGCCCACCAGCGAAGGATGAAGAGGAGACAAGTTTAATTAATTTCAAATCAGTGTAGACACAAGAACCTTTTAGTGTTTCTTCCACCATCCCCTCTTCAGATGATGGCATCCCCTGGACTTGGAAGAATGAGGTACTGAAGTCTTGGAAAGGCCTGGCTGCCCACCAGCCCACGCATGATGAAGAAAGAGCCCCATGTGGTGCTGGCTTCGGACCTGTGGGTGTCCCTCCCCACTGCCTCCTCCTCGCTCATTCTGGTCACCCTAAGATCACAGCTCTGGTCTGCTTCATTCTGAGGGTTTGCTCAGGAAGCTGGTCATCTTCTGGGTCCAGGTCGCCTTACTGACTACCAGGTTTGGATAATATTTTCTCACTGTTCATGTCCTCTCAGGTCAACTCTAGTCATCTGGAACTTTCCTCAAGGACGGTTGGGTTACAGAAAACAGGCCAAACAAAGCGGGCGTTTCATAGCCACACCATCCCAGGGACTTGTTAAGCTTGTTTCTCACCTGCTAAGAAAACACAAGGAAGTCCACAGGCCTCATGGGAGATCCTTGCACGACTCGTAGACTTGCACCCAGCCACATCTCATTCACTTTTGAAAACTTCCAGAAGAAATAGCAATCTTTAAAGAGAGAAGCAACTTTTTCCTTCTCCGCTAAAGTCACCTCTACTTGCAACATCTCAAAGCAGCTGATCTTGTTTCAAGCCACAGGCCTGGCTTGTGCTGTGCGGGGGCTTGGAATGCAGGCAGGTGGGGGTCATGGGAGATCTTCACGGCTGAGCTAGAAGGACCTGTGCCTGTGGCAGCTCTGGGTCATGGTGCTTTCTGGTCTGTGTGCTCTACATCCAGCCTTCTCTGTAGGGCTGGGAAGAGTCTCCAATGCTTAGCCCTCCAGGAGGTGGCTCCCAGGCCATCAGAAATGACATTCTACATGAAATTAGTTGACATCCATGTACTAAAAACAATGGAGTTAAAAATGCAGAAAAACCCACTAACCTCTCCTCCTTAGTAAAGTCCCATTTAATCCTTCGTTTTCTAATTCTGACCTTTAAAAGGCCATCCAGCAAATTGAGTCTCTGGTTCTCGTGGGATGCTTGGTATTTTATTCCAGGAAAGAAACAAAGAATGAAAATTTTATTTTGCTAACCACATGTAAACTGAGGGGAGATGAGGTTAACCAAACTTTTTGCTGCTGAATTGGGGTTCTGTATTTGAAAGGCTGCTCTCATGCTCCACAGAGAGCCTTCTCTTGCCCGCTTGGGGCCTCTTTAACAAGCTCTTGCCTTCTGAGATATGCAGATAATTTTATAGGCAGAGCCACAGGCTAGGGTGGTCTCTCTATGCAGTAAATGACCTGAATCCAGGCTCTCCTACTGTCCTGGGACCGTGCAGTTCTCAGACAAAAGGCAGTTCAACAGTGTATCCTCAACAGATTCATTGTCCTGTCTCACTCTGTCATGGACCCTGTGGACACTCACAATGAATTTATAACCTGCCCTGACTCTCCCAGTCACCCGACGGGCAGATGCAGCCTTCTGAGTCATCACTCGCCTAGTCTGCCCATGACTGCTACTTTAAATTTGGTTCTCTTTCTCTGAAAAGTCTAGTTCCTTCTTTCTTGGGGTGTCTAAGATCCCCGATGACTACCAGGTTTTTGACCTTGATCCACCCCTGCCCAGTATCAGACTTCAGAATTTCTCAGAAGTGTATGAGGTGTCGGACTGTTACTTTTGATAAAGGCGTGTTTTGTGTGACGATAACACGATTCTCATTCAGTGCATCAAATAACCTGGAAGTCCCAAAGAAACAAATTTACCAGCATGCTGTTGAGTTTGCATCTGAGATCGGCCTTGGCTTTTCTAGCTGCACAGAGACTTCCTGCAGAGCTATACGAGTTCTGACTCATGCCATCGGCATGGCCCAAGCAGTCAAGTTAAGCCTTCGATTCTATTATTACTATACGATCAGAGCACAGCATACGTGTATGTCGATTCCATGAATTCTTAAAACAAAACCATTTTTTTTTTTACATTATTGATAGGAGAAAAACCCTCAGCAGTTTGCCTTAGCTGGATAGCTACTCAGAACAAACCAGATTTTAGAATAAAGATGGCCATGGACTTTATCTCCGATGGTGGGTTGTTGGCCTAGCATGCCCAGAGCTCTGGGTTTGACCCTAGCACTGTATAAACTGGGCACTGTTGCAGGAAGATCATTCCTACAGGTTCAGGTTTATCCGCAGATACATAGTGAGTTTGAGGTCAGGTCAGCCTGGAATAGGTAAGACTGTGACTGCAAAAAAAAAAGTTTTTAAGACACATGCTTTGATGTATTTTTCTTTTTAAAGCAAAGTAGGTTGACGGCGTTGCTTAGCTGGACTTCTTCAGAAACTTGTTTCAATAAACATGTTTTTAAAAATCCATTTGGGACTTATTTTTAAAAAAGAACTTATTGAATTTATTCTTTGACAAATTCATATATGTATGAAGTGTGTTCTGATTTCTGTAGCCCCAGCTTCTAATCCCCTTCTCACCCCCTCCCTCTGCCTACAGGCCTCTTCTCCACATGCATGCCACTCTTTTGTTTTGTTGTGTTTTGAGACACATTGAATTTAACCAGGATTGCCTGTGTGGCCAAGGGTTTGGAACTAGTGGGCTCCTTAGTGGGTAAACAACTGAAGACAATGACTGTCCTTCTCCAAGGATCCCTTAGCAGCCAATAGTTCTCCAAACCGTGATTGACTGTTGGTCAAAGTTCAGCCTTAGGTAGACAGTCACAGCTAATGTGGGGTCATGGCTGCCCTGCTGTACAGCATTTCACAGCCCTCCCCTGCCTTCCAGCTCTCACAGGTTGGCTGTTCCCTCTTCCGCCAAAGATTCTTGAGCTCTAAAGCTAAACAGAGTGGTATTTCACCTGGGGCACCTGTAGAAACAAACGCTACTCTGCCTTAAGCAGAGTGGTCTCTCTGTGGGCAGGGACTGCAAAGGTCTAGGACAGCTCAAGCAAGGCTCTAAGAAGTGACAACTGAGTACTTCTCCCTCCACAGGCCGTCTGCCACTCTTCCTGACACTACTCTTCTCTCTAGGAGGGGTGTTAGTTCCCAGATGCATGCATGGACGTAGTATAGACCAACCTTGGCGCCATAGGCGGTATGTGCTTCCTTTGACTTTCAAGAGCTCTAGCGATGGAAATAGCACCAATATAACTGGAAGCCTTAAAAAACACTTAGGTTTGATCTTGCAATTGGGTTATATAAAAACAACACTTTACATCGTCTTTGGGAAAAGACCTTATGTTGAATAAACAACATGTTGAATCTTCTGTCAGAATCAGTGCAAATCCTCAGCCTCGTGGGCCGACAAGACATGGTTTCCTACTAGGAAGACAATGCTGAAGGTCATCGTTGTGGGGAAAACATTGACGTTTTATGCTGAATTCAATTAACACATGTAACTTCTTCACATGGTGAAGACACTCAGGGTGCATTTTGGGGTTTTTTTTTTTAATAGCTACAACAAGCAGCGAAGAGCAGCTTTCATTATAGACACATTTCTACAGCCACAATGGCCAGAGGTCGTCTGTAGCCTATGGAGGATCAGTCTAAGCCACTTGTAACTACCCAAACAGCCAGTTGCCGAGGCCATTTCTCATCTCAGATCTCCCACTGGCATCAAGTTGGCACTGCACTGTCTGGTACGGAAGTCTGATTTCCCTCTTCTTGACTGTAATTGCTTCTTAGTTCCATGGGTTTCATTTGAAGCGATTATTAGTTCTGTCTCCTTTTCTAAACAATACGGCATTCTTGAGAGGCAGTAATATTATAGCTGTACCAGACCTCTATATATGCTGTAAACTCTGAAATATGTTGAGAAATTAAATTCCTAAGAGTGCTTAAATTCAAAATATATTTATGAGATTAGAAGTATGAGTTAAAACTCATCCAAAGGTGGATTTCCTCCTCCTCTTCTTCCTCCTCCTCCTCCTCTTCTTTTCTCTCTCTCTCTCTCTCTCTCTCTCTCTCTCTCTCTCTCTCTCTCTCTTTCTCTCCTTTTGTTTCTTTATGATTGGACTTGAGTTGGTAAGAAGACTCAGGCCCTCACGCTTCTCAGCCCATCTCACACTATTTTTCCTTGGCCTTCAGTGCTTTATAAGCAGAGAACATTGTTTAGTTTTCCTTCTTCTGCTTGCATGTGAAGAGTGGACAATATGCATCTGCTTATAGGTATTCAGCTTGCAAAAACGTACATGGTACATTGGTAAGAGCTGAACCCATCAGTAGATATCCACGTACATCTTCATCTCAGTTAACTAAAGATGCCGTGCTCAGTCATTTCTGTTTCTTTAGGAGGCCAGCGAGGTCAGGTGGCCATTAGTTTGTATATCACCTGCCTTTGTCCCAGCAGTGTATGTATGTTGGTGGGAGCCCTTATATAAGAATTGTTCAGCGCTGGTGAAATGATGGGGGGGGGGTAGGGGATGAAAGCACTCGTTGTCAGTCCTGACATCCCAAGTTAATTCCTGGGACCCACATGTGGAAGGAGGCTCCAACTGATCCTTGAAAGCTGTTCTCTGACCTTCACATGTGTACCATGGTGTACACACACACACACACACACACACACACACGAGCCTGTGCGTGTACTCATAAAGGAAATGAAAAGAAAGAGAAGTGCTTTTTTCAAAGGATTGTGGACCTGGGGATGTGGTTCAGTGGCAAAGTTCTTGCCTGGCACGAGCAAAGCCAGAGTCCCATCCCCAGTACTGCAAGAAAACAGTGGCAGCAGGACAGAAAAACTATCTCACTGCCACTGATTGGACCTGATTTGTAAAACCATCAAAGCCCTAAGACTAACTGTAAGTTTTAGGTCATGTTTTATTTGTCAGAATAATACATAACAACACTTTCTATGATTTGTGGTTTTACCATGTCAGGTATACATATGCGTGTATGTAAGAATTATTTTCTTTAAGTTCATCTTTAAAACTATACTACTCTTTACCTTTTTTTTAATTTTATGTGTATGAGTGTTTTGCCTGCACGTTTGCCTGTGCAGTGTGCACAAACACCAGAAGAGGGCATAGGGTCCTCTGAAACCAGAATCACAAACAGATGTAAGCTACCATGTGGGTGCTGGGAATCGAACCTGGGTCCTCTTGTACAGCAGCCAGCACTCTTAACCACTGAGCCATCTCTCCTGCACCCTTCAGAGGCAATTAAACATAAAAGTAAATAAGAACACATGGATTTGTTTACTAAATTGCTCCCTTGTCCGTGATAGGCTGAAAGGAATTCTTAAACCTCATTTTAAAATGAGGAACTGTGAGGGGGGAGGAGGGACACTTGTTAGGCCATTGCATCTACGGCACTGATACATATCAACACATGGGCTAGGAGTGTGTTTAAGGTAAGATATGTGTTTACAGAAGTTGTTGCTTGCAAAGAGCAAAGGGCTCGCTGTGTATCTTGCTAAGGAAAATTCTTGTACCTTCTGTGACTGTAAAAGGAAAGGTTAGCCTTAGGTAACCTTTGATCCACAGACCTCTTCAAACGAATGACGAAATACCAGTCCCCGGCACTCTATCTGCTTTATCCAAAGCCATCGAGTTCCCAAATTGAACTTTCTACCTCTCTGCAGGATAAAGGTATTCTTGTCTTCATCCTTCCTTCCAGAACATTTTTATAGGAATGAATGAAATTTAATTGCTTATGGGAATGTAACTTAAAATATTATTGGTAAAAATGAAAAGAATCCTAGAGGTTAAAACTTCTCTCCTTCTGCAGTTTAACTCTTTCCCGTGGCTTTCATCCCAGCCTCCTCTTCCACACCCTGACCTTGTAAACACAGGGACTGAGTTGACAGAGCCACATAGATGGGACAAGACACTGGCTGGGACGCATACACAGAGACCAGTCGGAGCCTGACTGACAGTGAGCACGAAGAGCCCTGAAGAAGCCTCATCAGTTACAGCACCCATTACCCCACCAGGGCCTTCCTATTTCCTTCCTATCTCCATCAGAATCTAGTCAGCGATCGACCAGATCAGCCTGCAGATGGCCGGATCCAGACAGTTGACAGCTCCACACTGAAGAGAAATGGAGTCATAGTCCTGACAGAATTTTATTTTGTTGCAAAGTAAACTCAGTCAATAATACTGGAGACAAGTTGAATCCTTTTGTTAAATAACCTGTTTCCCAGGGTTGGAGCAATGCTGGGAACACTTACACACCTTGAGAGGACCTGGGTTCTGTTTCTAGTGCCTACCCTGGTTGGCCCACTACTTCCTATATATAATTTCAATTTTAGGGGATCTGATGCCTTTTTTTCTAACATCTGCAGGCACCTGCACATAAGTGGTGCACAGACATACTTTCAGGAACAGATACATATGCATAAATAAAATATTAAAACAAGCAAAGTACTTCTAACAACTGAAAGATTAGTAACTACCTAGAATCTAGATCCTTCTAAGTATCTTAGTTTCCCCAGTGCTGGACATTGATCCTCGGGGTTATACATGTATGAAAGGACCTCCTGTAGCGCTGTCACAAGGAGACAAAGGGTACTGGTCCAAGGGTGAGGCTCCAAGCAGGTCAGCAGCTGTTAGAGAGCCTTACTTCCAATCCAGTGAAGTAACTCCACCCACATCACTGGCCAGCCAGCCCTCAAGGCGGACGCTGTGTTGGTGGATTATATCCAACAGTGTTTCCCAGAGCAGGCGTCATGAGATAAGAACCCCAGCTGTGGCGTGCTAGGTGTGCAACAGAAATGAGCTCCTTAGTCACAGCGATGCGGTTGTAAGGCCGTTTAAAGAACTTGTAAACTCGTGCTCCCCCAACGTTGAAGCATCTGCTTTTCACTCGAGTTTTAAACACTATATTGGGTTTTCTAAAGGTTAACAACAGGACAATGGCTGTCAGTCTAGTCTGTGTCTACAGGACACAGCTTGAACTAAATACCAGTGGTTGCAGGACAGCAGAGAGAGAAGGCAGAACCCCAGGCCCGAAATTTTTATATCATGCTGCCCAAACCAGATGGGGGGAGGGAGGTGCATACCTTTAATCCCAGCACTCAGGAGGCAGAGGGATTGGGATCTCTGAGTTTGAGGCCAGCCTGGTCTACACGAAAGTTCCAGGAGAGCCAATGCTACACAGAGAGACCCTATCTGAAAAAAATACGATGATGATGATGATGATGATGACGATGACGACGACGACGATGACAACGATGACTACTACTACTACTACTACTACTAATAATAATAATAATAATAAATCATGCTGCATAAACAGTCTTAGCTTAGAATAGCAGTGATAAGCACAAACCTATTCCCTGGGGGCTGCTCATGCAAGAAGGCTTGGGTTTGGATCCTAGTACCCATGGCCCTGTTTACCTCTAACTCAGCACTGTGCAGGGTGCAGACAGGAGGGTTACTGGGCTTGCTGGCCACTGGCCTAGCTCCAGGTTCTGAGACCATTTCAAGGATATAAAGCAGTGAGTTATAGAAGGAGATGGCTGGTATCCTCCTTTAGCCTGTACACTGTATACCCAGGCACATACACCGTACATGCACATGTGCTTATGTCTGCACACACACACACACACACACACACACACACACACACACACCCCAAGTAGACAACAAACAAACAAACAAACAAACAAACACATTTCTTGAGCCTAGATGCTAGTAGGAGTAAGGAGAAACAAAATTCTCTCTGTCCAGAGTAGAAGGAAGGAAGACATTGGTGCCATGGAGAGGCCTGCCAAGATACTCTCAGGAACAGGTAGGTGTTCAGTATGAGAGTTTTCAAGAATTTACGTAACATAAAATAGCACCTCGTTCACAGCCACAGTCAGCTTGGCTTTTAGAGACACAGGCCTGGCTTGTGCACAGGGCTTGTGGAGAGCATGAAAAGTTAGGCTTCATCCTGGCCTCAGGTGGCCTGCCTCAGGATACACTTAGCATTCGTACCATCCAAGTTGGAAAGGGCAGTTGGCTTTGGGTTTCAGTCACCTGACTAACTAGCCACCACAAAACCTGATGGCTCGGTGGAGTTCAGTGAGGCTGGTTCCTTCTCTCCCACATGGCATCAGCTGGGCAGCTCACTTGGGGCTGCAGGCTGCACTCTCAAGGTGGCTCTCTCACATGGCTGACTGATGGGTACAAACCCATCCACGTCCTTGGTTCCTGACACATGGGGATTTTCACACACTACTGGGTATCTTCAGCCTATGGTTCCTGGTCTCCAAGAGCGAATATCCCAAGAAAACAAATGTAGACATCTTAACATAGATGACAGAAATGTATGAAATGTATGACATCTTAACATTAGCATCACAATGTCTTGTGGCATGGCCTCTGTCATATCGTGTTGAGGTTGCTATAGAACCCTACACAGAATCAAGGGGGAGAGCACATAAGCCCCGACCCATCAGTGGGAGGAGTGTTACGATCCTGTTCAGAGAAGAATGACTATGTGTATGTTCGAGTGGGGTGGGTGTCATTGCAAGCGTCTTGGAAAACATGATTTGCCAAAATCAGTGTGTCTTCACACAACCAGTAGAAAACCTATTTAGCTAAACATGTCGAACGGTCAGGGCTCTTAGCCCTCCCAAGAGATCAGCATTGTAGTTGTGTTTGGCTTGGGCTAGCTCCCTAGTCCAGGAACAGTCTGCTGCAAGTGGTAAAACTAGTTTCACCAACTGCATGAGACACGAACCATGGCACAGAAGGGCCTGTAGGTAAAGGAAACACAGAAATCCACACACTCTCAGCACACAAGGCCCAGACACCGAGTAGGACCCAGTCTTCTGGCCTCTCTGTCTTGAGAGGTGCGTGTCAGCAGGGGGCTGTCAGCAGTCACAGGAAACCCAGTGGCTCACACAGCAGAGTCTTCGGTAGGACCCAGGCTGGCTTTACCATCAGTGATTGCAGACGGCGGGGCTGGCACTGCTCACTTTCTATCTGCATTTTCTCCCATTTCCTGTTTTCATTTCCCTCATATTCCATCTGGATCCTGAAACCATTCTTTGTCCCTCTTGTTTAATTGTTGGCTGCTTCTCTCCTACCCTGTAGGTCCCGGAATCCAACTCAAGTCATCAGATCTGCTATGGAGTGTCTTTCCCACTGAGCCATCTGCCAGCCTGGCCTGGCCTGGCCTGGCCTTTCCTTTCCTTTCCTTTCCTTTCCTTTCCTTTCCTTTCCTTTCCTTTCCTTTCCTTTCCTTTCCCTTTCTTATTTTTATATTTGAGACAGTTTCGCCATGCAAACCAGGCCTGGTTGATTTGCTATGTAGACCAGGTTGGCCTTAAACTTGCAGAGACCTTTTGGCCTCTGCCTCCTAAGTGCAAGGATTAAAGGTGGCTACTGCCTCACCCCGCTCCATTGCTTACTTTGGTTGTCCATCTTGTAACTAAGGTTGACCTTGAACTCCTGATCCTTCTGCTTCCCGGTGAGGGCTGGGGTTACAGCATGCACCAACCACCACGCCTGGGCTACTGATTCTAAATTCTCTATTGTATATATGTCTTCTTCTTAGGGACTGAAAACATGAGGGAGGCAGAGACTGATCACAACTAATTAGCAATTAATTAGTAATTGATAAGGGAGAGACTATAGAAACAAATTGTCCCCACTTGGAAGGCAAGGGGACACTCAAGGACCCAGGAGATCAGTAAACCCTTCAAAGTATCACTTTTTACCTCAGCTTTGGATTTCCCTTTTTTGGGAGAAATGTATTTTATTCATTAAAAAAAGAGAGAGAGACAGTCCATTTTAGGTTTTTGTGTAAACACAGACAAGATTTGTTTATTGCCCGGACAAGAAGTGATATTTTCAAAGGCGCTGGCTGAATGTGGTGGCACATTCCTATTACCTCAGCTCTTGGTAGGGAAAATGATCCAGAAGGATGGTAAGTGTGAGGTAAACCTGGGCTTCAGACTAGCCTGGACTACATAGCAAGCAAGAGTCTGTGTCAGGAAGAGGAGGAGGAGGAGGAGGAGGAGGAGGAGGAGGAGGAGGAGGAGGAGGAGGAGGAGGAGGAGGAGGAAAAAGAGGAGGAGGTAGAAGAGGAGGAGGAGGAGGAGGAGGTAGAGGAGGAGAAGTTCTTAAAATAATTCTCAAGATACCCTTTAGCCACCATCAAATACAGATGAAGCCAACCAAGTCAATGGGGCAAAACAGTAAACTGAGACCCACTCACCTCTTACCTACATAGAAATATTTCCAACTACCATAGTTAGATGGTGACTGTCTCCATGAGTTAAAGGCATGGTCCCCAGGGAAGTAGGACTGGGAAGTGTAGAACCTTTAAGAGATATGGCCTGGGTGGGAGACATTTGAATTACTGAGTGTGGCCCGCAAAGGGGATGGTGGACCCCAACTCTACCCACATTCCAACACGTTTAACCATGAGGCGAGCGGTGTTACTCTGCTCTGTGCACCTAACGTGATGCGCTGTCTCATCCAGGTCCCAAGCAGCGCTGCCAATCAGTCACGAATTAGAGCTTCCAAACCACAGGCCCAACGACCCTTTTCTTTGCACTAGGTGGTTATGCCAGGAACTTGGAAAACACATCACTACCTACCCTTACCCATTCCGTTCTAAGTGAACGTCCATCTTTCCTCCTTCTCCTGTCCAATCCCCTGCCTTCAGGCAGCTGAGATGAATGCATCTGGGGAAGCAACCAAATCAGTTGACCCCAGGGCTGATGTTTTTAATTGGAGCTGGGGCAGGAGCAGGAGAGCAAGGTGGCAGGGTTACGATAAACATTCTTAGAAAGTTCTCCACTCAACAAATTTAACTAAGGTTAGGTTTAAAAAAAATCTCTTTTAAAGGGTCTGGGAGTCTGAGGGAAGGGCTCAGTAGCCAAGAGAAACCACTGCTCTTGTGGAAGTCTGGAATTTAGTTCTTAACACCTACATATGCGGCTCACAGCCACATGCAATGCCAAGTCAAGGGGCTCTCACGCCATCTTCTGGCCTCTGCAGGTACTGCACTTGCATGCACATACCCACGTTCACACACAAACATATACATATAATTAAAAGTAAAAATAAAATCTTTTTTTTTCTTTTTTTCCAGAGCTGGGGACCGAACCCAGGGCCTTGCGTTTGCTAGGCAAGCGTTCTACCACTGAGCTAAATCCCAATCCCATAAAAATAAAATCTTAAAGAAAAAAAATACTAAGGCTGGTTGTTGTAACCTATGGGGCAGGAGAAAGTCCAAACAGGCTAGGAGCAAGAGTCAAGCAGAGGCAGACCAGAAAAGGTAAGGAAAGGGACCCCCACAGGGCTAAGCTAGTCAGAGTCTGCTCAGATCGTTCACAGATGCACACAGAACAGGGGTCAGCCTGGCCAGAGAGTGAGACAGTTGCTAGGTAACCAGTATCTTAGCTTTATTAAATTTCTCCATCCATCATGTTTATTTGGGAAACCTTGATCCGGACAGACAGTGAAAAACAGACTCTTAGATGTGACCCCTGTTCCCTCAGCACCGGGGGCCCTGTTCTGGTTCCTTCCTGAGTCATTCGAGGGATGAGACAGTGACATCTTTACTTTTGATCACATACAGAGCAAGTGACAAGAGCCTCCAACACTTTATGTGAATAAAAAAAATGAATGCCTCTTCAATCCTCCTCCTAATTTTCGACTCCTTAAATGTAATGTGTGTGTTTACTTAAGACTGATTCTTTCATGGAGAAAAGGTCTCACTTGAACTAGTACAGAGCAAAAGAAAACTCCATTCATACAGCCACCTTAGAGAACGACAGGAAGTTGCCGCTTCCAGGGACAGACGGAAGCAGGTACAGCAGTAACCAGCAGACCAGGGAGCACAGTCCAGCCCCCCTCCCTTTCGTGTTCCGAGACCGCTTTCTCACAGGACTATCTCGGCGCTACGAGAGCTTCCTGTTTTCACCACCAAAGTAGAAATGAGTCACTTTCTCTGCTTCAAGCTAATAAAAGTCCCCAGGAAGGATTTGGTTGGGCTATCTAGGTTTCAGGTCTTCCGTGGTTTGTCCCCACCAACACCCACGGTAAAGCGCGATTCATCAGCGTGGCTCTGAAGGTTAATCGTGACTGCCGATCTGACAGGATTGAGAATCATCATGGAAACAAACCTCTGGGTGTATCTGTGAGGAATATGCTAGATTATGTTGACTGAGGAGGGAAGAACCTCCCTAAATGTAGGTTGCCCCATTCCAGGGGCTGGGATCCAGGAATGAACGAAAAAGAGAAAGCCTGCTGAACAGCAGGGTTCATAGCTCTGCTTCCTGCCTGGGAATGCCGCCGGTATGTGACTGGCAATGTCCAGCTGATGCTGCCAATGCACACCTTCCAGCCATGATGGACTGTGTCTCTTCAAACTGTGAGCCAACAAACTGTGAGTCAACAGTTCTTTCCTTAAGTTGTGCTTGTTGGGAACTTTGTCCCAACAATATCTAAAGTGACTGAGAGGGTGGCAGAATTGGGAGGGGCGTGGCCTGGAGGCAGGGCTTGATAATGAAGCTGCAGCCCCTATAAATGATTGACAGCTTTCTCCTCTTACTTCCTGCTCTCCTGGGACTGGGTTATGTACTTGAGAGCAAGTGATTACAAAGCAAGCCTGCCTCTCAGGATTTGTCTCTTCACGGGCTTTTCCGCCATACTGGGAGCAGCACATGTCTATCATCAGAAGCCAAGCGTATGCAGGCAGCATGTTCTTGAACTCTCCAACCTCTAGGACCTTGAGCCTCCTTTCTTTATAAATTGCCCAATCTCGGGTGTATCACGTTAGCGGCAGAAATTGCAGTAGGACAATGAGTAACCTGTGAAGTAAGCACGGGAGTCAGAAGATGACTCGGGTGCGTGGTTGGCTAAGTGACGGGTTGAGCGGCTGGCTGGGTGAGCAGGCAGGTAGTCTAGTAGTGGCTACAGGGAGAGAATGCAGATGGAAACTGTGTTTAAAGAGATGGGGAGTGCTGTGACCAGATATCTGGCATTTAGACCCAGACAAACCTGCTCGATCCCCTCTACGCTGTCTCTCCTTCCCTTGCCACTTACTTATCCACAGCCAGAGTTGGAATTGGAGGATGGGTCAGGTCCTCCGGACGGAAGCTCTACTGGTGCTCTTTATTTCCTCCGTTGTACATGTTTAATATTTTCCAAATATCCTCCAGAAGATACTTTTCACTTCTGCACCCGAACTTAAAAAAGAAAGAAAGAGAAAGAATACAGGAGGTTGAGAGATGGTTCAGTGGTTAAGAGCACTGGCTGCTCTACCAAAGGACCCAGGTTCAATTCCCAGCATCCACATGGCAGTTCAGAAACTGTCTATAACTTCCTTTCCAGGGGATCCGACGTCCTCACACAGACATACACCCAGGCAAAGCACCAATTCGCGTAAAATAAAAATAAATAAACCATTAAAAAAAAGAATATGGTAAATACGTTTTCATGAACCAAGCCATAAATAATAAGGACCAACGCAGAAAAAGAGACAGTTTTAGATGTAATATTCCTGCAAGGCTGAACAGCCACAGTTAGATATATGTATTTGAGGCACAGGGGACAGAAGGGATTCTGAAAGGAGAGGTAAGAACCTTCAACCATGTATCCAGAGTGTGAGAGGTCTATGTGTTGTTCTTTTACAAACACTCGTGTAGGGAGTGAGTAAAGCCCTGAGAGGATTGTATTACCAGCAAGGGCACAGCCATGTTGAGTGGACTATATTAAGAGCAAAGACACAGCCATGCCAAGGACTCCAACGCTTCCGACCCATGGGAATGGCAATGCTTTCCCTGGGTGAGATTCGGAGGGATGGCAAAGGATTTCTGTGGTCTGTGTGAGAACGCTGACAGTGTCAGGAGAAAATGTCCACCATAACCCCCACCCCCATCCGTGGTTACTGCCCGGAGTCTGCTCCCCTGTGGTGACAGCTCCCACTGGGGTTAGCTACACCCATCTCCTTGCTCAGCTCTGTATGATAGCCCCGCCCTCTGATCAACTATTTAACCGCTCAGCTTCTAGTGTGCTGTGGCTTCTTCATCTGAGAGCCCAGGTCACCTGATGCCAGCTTCTGTCTGTATCTCTGTCCTTCCTTCATTCCTCCAGCACCCCAGTTAGACCCACCCCTAGACTGCAGGAATGGAACTCTAGTAATCCAGACCACACTTGGATACCTTTTGTCCTAATTCCTTGTGGACACTGTGGGAGGTGCAAGGTATTTTCTGGGTGTCTGCATTTTAGCTTGTGGCTCTCTCCACCGTCTAGAGCAGGAAGGGAGAGGACGAAGAGGGTTCATTGTCACAACCCGAGAAGCTGAGTGGGAGCCAAGAGGAAAGGGAGTTTGTCTTTTTCTCTCTCTGTAGCATATAATGTCCAATCACTTGAGTCTTCTTTTACTGAAATTATCATTTAATACAAAAGAATATTTTGAAGAGAGCAAAAAAAAGTCTTTCATTTTAAGAATCTCTTTTTTGTGCATTTCTGTCATTGCTAAAACGTCTGTAACCGACATGTACATTTTTTATAGTGTAAAAAAGAAGTATTGAAAATAAAGTTCAGTTAAAAAAATTAATAGCAGGGGGGAAAACAAAGGAGCCAAGGTAGTCAGTTAGAAGTGAGCCACATTTTTCAGCTTCTCAGCCAGAAAACACCTTCTTCATGAGGTGAGTGGACAGGCAACAGTCTGAAGCTATTGGCTACAGTCATGGAGTGGTTATGGGACAGCGGGAGAGAGAGCATGTGAGCAGTGGGGCAGATATGGAGGGAAGCTGGCTCACATGCACACACAGAGCAGAACATCTGTGCACAGCATTATGCATCTGGAAGCTCTAACCCTGGGTAAAAGGTCATGTGCAAGATTATTAGTTTGGGAAGCAGATACCTAATATTTCACTCTCCCCTGGACTTCCGGCAAGTATTGCCAGGTTGTTCTAGCCAGAGCCCACCTGTGGCCCCGTGCCCCTGGCAAAATGCCACCGAAGCAAACTCACTGAGAAATAATTATGGGAAAATTTGGGTTAAAAATCTTCAAGTCTTGGCAGCCAGTTAAAGGCAGTCGGTAGACCCACTGGGGCAGGCGATTGCATTTAAGTCTGGGCCTCAGGGAGCCTTAGTCTTTGTTGGTAGATTGTGTAGGACCTGCTGCACCTCTACATCAGGACAGTGGCTGCAGGCCCTCTTCGAGTCCTCCTGCCTGGGAGCGGACTGACAGATCTGTCTGGATTAAAGTCTAGCTGAGGACACATCTGTACCACATCTACTAACAGGGAGGGAAGCTGAAAGGCGTTCCAATGGACTTCCAACCCTAGCCACTCCAACTGACTCCTGGGGAGCAACACACACACGAGGCAGGATGCCAGAACTTTTGCTGTCTTTAAGAGCTACAGTCTGGGCAGACACAGAAAGTGATGCATGTTAGGCTGACCACTCTCGCCTGCTCTACTACCCCAGGGGAGAGGATGCTCTAATTTTTAAAACTTTGTTTTTCTTTTTGCTTTGCTTTGATTGGCTTTGGTGTTTGTTTTAGCAAGGTCATTTGGATGTAACCCAGGCTGTTCTTTTTGGCTTTTTGAAACAGGTTTGCTTTAGCCCAGGCTAGCCTCCAACTCACTATGTAGCTTAGACTGTCCTCACAGCAATCCTCTGTCCTCAAGCTCCTAAATGCTGGGGTTATAGACATAAGCCTCCATACCTGGCTTTTTCCCCTTTCTGAGTTGGTTGGTTGGCCAGCTTGACTTGGCTTGTGCATTTTGTGCGTTTGTTCTGATTGTTCTCATTGGGTTTATCTGTTACCTGTTCTTCCTATGTCTCTCTCTGCCTCACTCATTCTGTGTCTCTCTGTGTCTCGGTGTCTTCCCTTTCTCCCTTACCTTCCCATCACTCCTCTTTACATTCTTTTCACTTTGTTATTACTCCAACTTTCCACTTTGATAGGTATTCGCTGCTGGTGAAGTGAGCCAATTCAAGCCAAGGTAAAGTCTATAAAGTCAGGTTTATAGGGATGCTGCTCCTCTAAGGGTTCACTGGTCCTAAAGAGTCAAGGAAGTCTCCATGAGGAGGGAGACACAGGGGAGGAGGGAGAGAAAGAGTGTGCACAAGCAGGGAGAGAGGAAATGCAGCTGGACAGAAAAGAGAGAGACCAAAGTGTCTGGATTGTGTAGGGAAGAGCTTCTGAGGGAGGGGAAGCCCAGCTCCTTTGGAAAGTTCAGAGCAGAGGGCTTGCCCTGTTACAGGTAGGGACTGAGGGATGCTGGGAGACCCTGTAGGACAGGTCTGCTTTGGTATGCAAAATGTGCACCTCCACCATTTGTCCTGGATCAGAATCTCCCAATGCATCTCTTTTTAATTATTTTTCCTTCTTTTTTATCTGCTTGGGATGGGGTTTCTCTGGCCCCACCACCACCCCATTCCTATTGTGGAGGTTACAAATGCCATAGCTGGCGCCTGCTTCCGGTTTTACTTTGCCATATGTGTTTGTGGCTTATTCTCTTCTCTTCCTACTCTCTACCCAGTGCTGGGATCGAGCCTGGCACGTGAGGAGTTAGGTGTTCACATGCTTTGCTGCCGAGCTATACTTGAAGCTCATTGAAAGTCAGCACACATTGCTCCACTGACAGCCCTGAAGTGTCAGGAAATGACCTCAAAAGAGCAGATAAAACTTTAAGCCAATCACCAGCCTCAAAGTAGGAGCAGATGTGGAAAAATAATTTCCTGGCGACCCACCCCTACAGCCACAAGGACAAACAAGGAATACATGGTGGACACTGAACCCTCAACGGGCTACAGAGTACTTAGCTCCCATAGTCTTCAGGCCATATACTTTTGCAGGGCTCCCAGTAGCTCTGGTAGATTCCACTGCTCGCAATGCATTTGCCTCAGCTATAGAAGCACCCCATCTTGGGAGATCTGCAAAGGGGCCCTCAGGTTCAGGCGTAGTGTGTGCTTGGTCCAGAAAGAGTACTCGCCACCAAGGAGGAGAGAAACTTACTCTCAGGAGTAAATGCAGCACTCCATGGTACCCCACAAACCATGTCAGAAAGGCTCTCTCATCCAACACTAGAAGTGATGGACCAAACCATGTGCAAATCTCAGCATACAGGTTTAAACAAACAAACAAAAACCTGAGCGCATCCGGCAGCTTGGCCCCTCTGAAAGTTCACAGTCCTGTGACTGACCCCGAGGATATTGAAGTATATGAAGTACTAAAATACTGAAAGGGAGCATTTCATAAGGGATCAGCAAGTCCCAAGAAAATACAAGGGGGAAACCTGACAGATTAAGGATTATGAAAACAGACCAAGAAGGAAACATTCAATAGAGATAGTGATTTTGAAAAACAGAAGCCCAACACTACAGAATGAGCATTCTTTCCTGATCGACCGCAGACATTTCTCCAAAAATAGATTACATTGTAAGTCATAAAGCAAAATTCTCTTCCTCCCTCCCTCCCTCCCTCTTCTTCTCCCTCTTCCTCCCTTGTGTGTGTGTGTGTGTGTGTGTGTGTGTGTGTGTAAGAGAGAGAGAGGGAGAGAGAGAGAGAGAGAGAGAGAGAGAGAGAGAGAGAGAGAGAGAGAGTGAGAGAGAGTTTCTCTGTGTAGCTAGCCAGGGCTGTTCTGGAACTCAATCTGTAGACCAAGCTGGCCTCAAACTCAGAGATCTGCCTGCCTCTATTTCCAGAGTTCTGGGATTAAAGAAGTGCGCCACCACCACCCAGCCACAGACTAGAAACAATTTCTTACCAGATCAAAAATGTAATGAACTGGACATCAACAGCAATGAAGGGACCAGAAGTTCTGCAAACATACAAAGATCGAATCATGCAATTAGAATCATTTGTGGGGCGTGGTATGGAAAGAGAAGGAATACTTCCAAACTCTCTCTAGGAAGTTAGCATTATCCTGATATAAAACCCAGATGAAAATATACCACACAGAGATCAATATTCTCAATGAACAGAGGCAAAAGTCCTCAATAAAACATATGCAAATGACTTCAGGAACACACTTGAAAAGTTCACATGCCATGAGCACATAGCTTTCATCCTTGGGAGCCAAGGGTGGTTCAACACACACAGATCAAATGTAACATATCACACAAATAGACTGAAGCAGAAAGAAATCACATGACCATTTTGATAGACCCAGAAATGGCATTTGACAAAATTTAACTTCATTTTATGACAAAAATCCATGAAGAGGAAACATACCTCAACACAATTAAGGCCGTATCCAGGAAACCCACACACTTCATATGGAATGGGGGAAACCGAAAGAAGTTCTTCTAAAACCCAGGACGAGGCAACTCAAGCTCTCTTTTCAAGCCAAGGTCTCATGTAGCCCAGGCTACTCGATGTGTATCTGAGGCTGGCCTTGACTTCCTCATCCTCTCACCTCCCTCTCCCAAACTCTGGGATCATAGGCTTGCTCTACCATGTCCTCTCTCTGCTCTCGCTCTACACAATCCTTGAAATTTTAGCCGGAGCAACAAGGAATGATAAAGAAATAACAGAGACACAATAGGAAAAAAAAAGCCAAATTATCCCTGGTTTTGGATGACATGACCCTGCCTAAAGTCTTCATCGAAAGAGGCTTGAATTTGACTTACAAATAAGTTATGTGAGGACTGGCAAGGTGGCCCAGCAGTTAAGAGCTCATCCAGAAGACCAGAGTTCATGAACAGGTCACTGCCACTGTAACTCTAGATCCAGGGATCCACACACACACACACACACACACACACACACACACACACACACACACACACAATTAAAAAAAATAATAAAAATAATAAGAACATAAGCCAAGTAGCAAGAAATAAAATCATACAAAAATCAGTTGCTTGGTTTTGTTACCCTTATAATGAACACTCAGGGGCAGAAATCAAAGACATAATCCCAAACACAGGAATCTTTTTTTTCTCCATCTTTATTAAATCGTGTATTTCTTATTTACATTTCAATTGTTATTACATTTCCCGGTTTCCAGGCAAACATCCCTCTAACCCCTCCCCCTCCCCTTCTATATGGGTGTTCCCCTCCCCATCCTACCCCCATTACCTGTTGTAAAAATAAAAAAAAAAATATGGCATTTTACCCCACTGGGTCTACCTTGGTGCCCTAAGATACCTGTTAGATATCTTGGTGGAGAGACATCCTAACTCCTCAGCGCCCAGAGTCTCCAGCCACCGCAGCTCCCTCCTACGCCAAAGCCCTCACATAAAAGAACACAACTGACATAGCGGTGCCTAAGATATCTGCTAGATATCTGGGTGGAAACATCCAGCTGCACGCTTTCCTACGCTCAAACCTTCACATAAAAGAACACACAACACAATAATCTTTGACCCAATTGATAAGATATATAATTGCCCACTTAAACATACAAAGCCCGGTACCATCCATCCTTTGAGAATATTAATAACAACCTGTAAATACACAGAGCGGAATCTTAACATCACCTGCCATGGCTTCTCCTCTCTCTTCCTCCTGTCTCTTCTTCTCTGTTCCAGTCTCCTTCCTCTTCCTTCAAACTTCTCTCCCGCCCATCCTTCCTTGTCCAATGACAGGCCTCCTTCTATCCTGTATCTGCCCCTCACCTGTACTTTACAAATTCAATGGGGAGAAGGTTCTGGTGAAGTCACCTGGTTCCTGAGTACATGACAGGGCAGCTGTCCTTGGGGCATTGGAATTAGCATCAAAATACAGAAAACTTCAGGGCAAACCACAACAATTACCCGCCCTCCCCCCAACAATCACGTTTACTGGGGGGTTCAGTCTTGGCAGGACCCAGGGCTTTCCCTTCCACTGGTGCTCTTACTAGGATATTCATTGCTACCTATGAGGTCAGAGTCCAGGGTCAGTTCATGTATAGTCTTTAGGTAGTGGCTTAGTCCCTGGAAGCTCTGGTTGCTTGGCATTGTTGTTATATGGGGTCTCAAACCCCTTCAGCTCTTTTAGTCCTTTCTCTGATTCCTTCAACGGGGGTCCTGTTCTCAGTTCAGTGGTTTGCTGCTGGCATTCGCCTATGTATTTGCCATATTCTGGCTGTAGACACAGGAATCTTAAAAGGGATAACATATCCAGGAATGAATTTATTCTAGGAGGTGAAAGAGCTCAAAATACTGTAGGAAGAAGTGAAGATGTTAGAGAGTGGGAATAACATCTATGGGCATTGGTAGTCCAGTAGAATTAATACCATGAAGATTAGGATAAATGTATTCACCACCAAAATCCCAACGATATTCTTCCCAGAAGTAGGGAAAAAACATAAAATTCATACAGAAGCACAAAGGTCTCTGAACAACCAAAGCAATCCTGAGCAAAGAGAGTAAGGCCGGAGGTGTTAAAACATCAAACTTCAATTTACACTATAGAGCCACAGTAACCATGATAACAAGAAGAGCTCTGTGATCACAGACAAACAGACATATAGACTGAAGAACAGAGAGAAATAACCCATGTAACCACATCTGCCTGGTTCCCAACAAAAAGTTCCCGAAATAGCAGAGCAAAGACAACTCTTTAACTAACAATGCTGGGGAAAGTGTGTGTCCATGTGTAGGAGAAGGCTCAGGCTCTAGGTCTCAATCTATGCCAAAGCCAACTTAAAATGGATTAAAGACCTCAACATAACACCTGGCTCTTCCAAACCACCAAAGGGCAGCATGGGAGAAACGCTCGAAGACACAAGCCATGGCCCTGGTTTTCTGACTGACGGCAGGAATTGACAAATAGCATCAACATAAAATCTTCTGCACAGGAAAAGCAGCAAGAGACGGCCCGCACATGGGGAAGAGCTTTGCAACTATTCATCCAGAACTTAAAAAGAACTCAAAAACTGAAATACCAGAAAGAACAAATAAGCCGACCAAGAGACAGGTAAATAAAAAGTAAAAGTGGCCAATAAATAAATGAAAAAAAGCTCAACATCATGGGGAAGAATGTTCCCCAGAATCCAGGCACAAACTCAAATTACGCTGAGGTTCCACCTCACCCCAATTAGAATTTCTATCATCGGGACAATGAAAAACAGCTGCTGGCAAGGGTGAAGGAAAAGGAAACCCTTTATACACTGCTGGTGGGGATGGAAATCAGTGTGACCCTTCCGGAAACTGGTGGACAGGTACCTATAGAACCCATGAGCAGAGCTGTGACACAATCCAGTTATTATACTCCTTCGTGCACACCCAAAAGGATCGAAAGCAGTACACAATAGAGGGGTCTGCACACGCGTGTTTATTGTGGTACTGTTGACAATTGTTAAGTCATGAAATCAGTCAGGTCACCACTCAACGGATGAATAGACAAATAAAACCTGGCATATTAAGCAACAGGGTATTATTTAGCCCTAAAGAATAAGAATCAGGGGTTTGGGGGTTGGGGATTTAGCTCAGCGGTAGAGCACTTGCCTAGCAAGCGCAAGGCCCTGGGTTCAGTCCCCAGCTCCGAAAAAAAAGAAAAAAGAAAAAAGAAAAAAAAAGAATCAGGGGTTTGCAGGAAAATCGATGGAACTGGGGATCATCATGCTGAACAAAAGAAGCCAGACTTAGGAAGGTGTAAGTGTCACATGTTTTCTCCCACACGGGATTCTGGAGGACGGGAGAGAGACAAACGTAGAGGAGACTAAACAGGATTGAGTGGACAGGAGGAGCAGGAAGCATTATGGGTAAGAGACTGTGATGGAAGGTTAAATACAGTAAAAATAACTCCTTTATTTTACAAATTTGCATATGCTAATAGATCTTCGGGACCGTCAACCGAGAGAAATCTTAAATCATTTTAATCCCATTGGTCCAGCAAAGCAGTGACTACTTTTAGGGATACTTTGGAGCTTCTGCCTCGAAGAAAGAAGGAAGAGCAAGGGATACAGGTCTTCTCAAAAGTCCAGGCCTGTGGACCAGCAGCTATGACCAGGCTAGAGGGGTGTCCTAGGTGTCCCTTTCTGTTCCTTTGACAAATACGGTAACAAAAAGCGAGGGTTTGCTTCTTCTTACAGCCAAGGCAGGAACCACACAGAACGCTGATTACTTCCTGGTTCACTCAGCTACCATCTTCATAGCCCGGACTTAACTGCCTAGGGGCAGCGCTTTCCATAATGGGCTGAACCCTCCTATGTCAATTAGCAATTAAGAAAATATCTCACAGACGAGCCCAAAGGCCATTCTGTCTGGTCCTCTTCAATCGAGGCCGAGGCTCCCTTTCTTGGTGACACTAGGTTTCCGTCAAGTTGACAGCTCTCGATCTCGCAGTGCATCAGTGGCGAGTAAGCTGTTAAGAATTCTTTGACAGGGCAATATTAGGAAGCTCTTCTGGAGATAGAACTGGATCCACACAGGAAGTGCTGTATGTCTGTCCCCGATGTTAGCGGGACTGAGAGGGGCTGGAGCTACCTGTAAATGCTGACGATGCCTCTTGGCGAGTCACCTGATCTCTCTGAGGCCTAACTCCCTCCTAAGGTCTTTGAGAAAGCTACAGGAGCCAATGCAGATATGCAGTGAGGGTGTCCTGTGTGCTAAGGGCTTCAGAGCAGGGCTGGTATCTGTTCTTCACAGGTTAGGAATTCGCAGACCTTTGAAAGGCACAGAGGTTCATGGAGCATGGCGAATAGCTTGCGCTGTTCTTTTTGTTGATCTAGAGGACTTAGGATGCTGTGCTCTGAACAGTGTGTAAGAAATCATGTCACTCAAGTCCTCAATACTGTTTGGCAGGCTACCAGGGAAGAGAAGATTCTTTTCACAAGTGACAAAGGGTCTACATGGACATGGGCAATGGTGACACACTTTACTGAATACTTACTGTGGTGAGCACTTCCTTGTTTTGTTTCGTTCTTTTCCTCACTAAGTTTGACACAGGGTCTTGCTAAGTTTCCCAAGCTGGCCTTGAAGTCATGATTCTCCGCTTCAGCCTCCTAAGGAGCTGGGCATGATACAGGAAACAGGCTCTTTGAGGTGTGTCATATGAATAGCTCACGTATTTCCCAGGCTACAAATACAGAGGACTGAAACAACTCCGTCGTGGCCACACAGAACTGAAATTGGAACCCAGAGAATCTGTGCTCAAAGTCAGCCCACATGTTCCCAGGGTCCTTTACAGGAACACCCTGACAGCGACTGTATGTGTAGCCCATGCTCTATGTCCACTTCTGGGCCACCATGTGTTTGCTACTTACTCTCAGTCCTTTATGCAGGTAAGAGCTGGGAGCAAATAGGGAGCCAGAGGCCCCTGCCAAAAAAACTACTTCAGACAGTAAAAGTAAGGGCAAGACAGGTTCCCCCGAGGGGCACACACAGCTATCTGCGCCAGAGGAGGAAGATTGACTCGGGGAACATTCGAGATGGGTCTGAAGGGACTAATGGCCATTCAAGAAAGTGACATTTCAGCCCAAGGAGGGAGATAAGAAAAAATGCAGTACGGTGTAATCAGACAAGGTCAGGTCATTGGGTTAGCAAGAGAGAAGACTCATGACAGCTGCACGGCCAGCCCGGGGCTCAGTGTGCCATTTAGCAAGTTAGGTTTTATCTAGTGGGCGTGCGTTGGAGGAACTGCGGGGTAGAGGTAGAATGGTGGGTACTGGGTTTGGGACTAATGATCCCCAAGGCCATGTGTGGTGAGTTTCAGGAAGAGAAGGCAGATTAAAGAGACAGGAGGGGAGGATAAAGGCAAGAAGTGAAAGGGGAGGGAAAGGGGAGATGGGAAGATATGGTGGACTCTGCCTACCAGCCCTTTACAACAGGAACACCCTGCATTTCATTCCCTCTGGTCTTTGAAGAAGTCCCAAGTCATGCTCTGAACCTCACATCTGCTTCTTGGATTCGTCATCCGTCACGGGCACCAGGTATATATATCTCTGGATACACTGAGCCTTCCTTCTCTGCCTCCTTGAATGCTGTTTCCACCACAGAAAAATGTCACCTGGAGTTCCACCCCTCTCCTGAATCTCCATCCTCCCTATTGTCAGCCATGCTGTTCACCCTTGGTGTTTCAGCTTAGTCACACCCTTCTCTGTGTCTCTCTGTGCTGTCTCAGTATCTTCCCTCTGTAGCACTTGACACAGTTACCATGGCGCGTTTGTGTGCTAATTTAACTAATGTCTGTCTCGACTTTAAGCCTCACTGAAACAATTAACCATGTTCTGCTTATCTCTCCTGAGATAATATGTCCTCCTGATGTTCTGTGAGAGAATGACGAATGCATAGGATTTGGAAACTGATTGGAAGACTGAATGAATGCTAACACTAACTAGGCTTTAGGTCACTAGTGACAGGAAAAGGGCTGTTGTCTTTTGCAGTGATGGGGGCACAGGACAACACAGCCCGGGGACGACTGTGAGCCAGCATTTTTGCATGTTAATTAGAACTGCATTATCGGCTTGGCCAACCAGCAGACCACAGCAAAATTACCACTACAACTCTGGGGAACAATTAACAGCCAGAGAACGGAAAAATGGTGATTCTGAAGGTATGGGAATTAAAATTAGTTTGTTTGCATACAGCCGGATAAAAGTAACAGAGGCTTAAGTGTGGAGGTGTTTACTTGTCTCTAAAATCAAAGGGGGGAGGCAGTCCTGGTGAGGGGATTCACTGGTCATCTGAGAGTTGCGTTAACGTCTGTACCTCCACACTTAACCTGTAGGTTGAGCCCTCTGCCTCCTTTTGTCTGAGATGGCTGCTGGGGAGCCCTCACTACCAAACTTATCTCCCTGCAAGCAGGGGAGAGAAAGTGGGGGTGGGGTGATGGGGTTAGTACCATTTCTTCTGTTCACGGTGGCAGAAAGTACGGCATAAACAAATGGAGGAGGACTCATGTTGGCTCATGGTGTTCTGCCCATGCTTAGTCAGGCTCAAGCTTGCCCACTATGCTTGGAGAGAGCATCATGGTTATGGAAACCTGTGGTAAATAAGGTTCTTCATGCAGTACTGGACCAGAAAGAGAGGGAGGAAGAGACTCCAAAGTACACACCCAGTAGTGACCCACTTTCTCCAGCCAGGTCCCAGCTCCCGAAATAACCCTAGGAGCTGGGGACCAGCATTCTGCACATGAGCCTATAGGGGGACGTTTCACACTCAAACTATAGCAAAGCAAGGAGGTGAAAGGGTCCCTTGAAAGCCCTGTCTACTATCTCAAGGACCAAGAGTTTTAAAAGGGTGCATCTTGCTAAGGAAATCTGGGAAATGTAGCCTTTTAAAGAGAGAGTCCCCAGCTCCCTTAAAGGAGGTCCAGGGTTTCGCAAGTAGAGAATAGTGGATATGAGATTGATGATGACCTAGTATAGTATAGGAAGCAATAGTCAGGACCATCAATGTTCTCCCACCTGGGAGGAATGATAATGGCCCCAAACATCTACATGGAATGAGAGAAGGAACAATCTATAAGACTACTAGACCACAACCTGCCTCTGGCTAACAGAGAGACCCAACCCAGAAATGAAGAGACTCGGCCGAACTTCCATTGCAGAAAGCTGGGTCTGAAATCAGATCCCCCTTGGTGAAGTGGCAGAGCAGACTGTGGGAGAGGTTGCAGAAGGACTCCCAACATGTCTGAACAGAGCTTACTACATCATCATGATCTTCAAGGTTATCTGGGATGGGGTCAGGCCTGGGTTTGATGCCCAGCTGGGTCCGTAGGAGAGTTCTATGGGATGCCAGCTTCTATAGGGTTTAGCTCTCCTCTGTGTACTGTGCAATGACACAGTAGGTGAGCTATAAGTAGTCATTATATTGCCATCATTTTTAAAGAACAACAAATATTTTTTGAATAATCAAATGGAACAAAGTAGATGAGTGAAATGACAGCAGAGAGCCACCTCAGCTGGGTTTGCTGTTTGCACGCCGAGAGATCTGAAGCTTGGGTGTACCCTTAATTCAACTCTGCTGCTCCTGTTTTCCATACTCGCTTGGCCTCCTCGTCCCCACAGTACCCCTCCTGCACCATGCCCCCCGTCTCAGGGTTTCTGCTGTGAAGAGATACCATGACCACAGCTACTCTTAGAAAGGAAAGCATCTCATTGGGGCTGACTTACAGCTTCAGAGATTTAGCTCATTGTCATCGTGGCAGGAAGCATGGTGCCATGCAGGCAGACATGGTGCCGGAGAAGGAGCTGAGAGCTCTACATCTGGATCTGCAGGTAGCAGGAGGTGACTGTCCCACTGGGCCTGGCTTAAGCATCTGAGACCTCAAAGCCCGCCCCCCAGTGACATACTTCCTCCAGCAAAGCTACACCTATTCTAACAAGGCCACACCTCTTAATACTGCCACTCCCGATGGGCCCAAGAGTCTATTTATTCAAACCATTACATCCCCCAATACTGGATCCCCTTCTAAACACACAGGTCCTGGAGGACCAGACAAACCTTGGGCCCCTCACTGGTCCCATGTTCTTCTGCTCATCCTCATCCTCACATCCCCCATCCCACCATCTTATCCCCTCAACATGTGCTTCTCTCTCATTCCCAAGGTGGAGTTTCATAACAACAGTCTAAGGAGACAGTAGCCATGGACTCTGTCCCTGAATGGCACTGTAACTGATACATGTACAATACTGTGTCATAAGGCATTGGGACTGGAGGTCAAGCAAGCTCTCTGTTCCACATCCCGTGTCCTTCATCTCCCTGGCCCCCTGACATTTCCCCATCTCTCTTCTGTTACCTACTCTTTGCTACTGCATCTGACTTTATCTTGTGGAATTTAAAAGGCTGGAAAATAGTTATATTTATGGTATTCCCCTTGTTGTCTTTAAAAACACCTCATCAATTCGATATCAGCATTCTAAGCAAAATAGCATTAAATTATCAGAGGAGATATGCAAAAGTCTGTAAACATTGTAAGTGAGACCCTCGTTAAAATTAATTTATTTTTGCTGGGCATAAACTAGATTCTGGCTTTATTTGGAAACATGGAATTTATGCTTGTTGTAAAATACGCCAATAAGTCCTACATCGCTGTAGTCAGGACCGGAGCCAGCTGGAGAGGAAACAGAACTTGGCCTTTGCTTGTCTGTGGAAGTTTCACATCCGCACACCCTAAAGCACCCTTTGCTGGAATACTCCTCCAGCTCCTCCCTGAAGAGAGCTGGCTGTCCATGTGGGGAAAGCTGCTGCGCTCATCTGAGCCTCAGTTTACCCAGCTACAAGATAAATGTGCCGTGTTGGACCAAAACAACTTCCAAAAGATGGGATGTCTTCATCCCACTTACGGAGAACTCCCAGATAATTCTCAATCAAGGAGTCTGAGACTCAGGTTTCTGAGAGCTGCAATCATTTCCTATCTAGCCCCATACATTCTAGAAGAGAGAAAGCACAGAGGGGGAGAGGGATTAAGAAAAAACTATATTATCCACAGGAGGAAAGGCATAAAGGGCAAGTATCATGGAGGCTAGGACCTAGTTGTGTGCACCAACCCTGTCTACCTGGGTAGAGCATCAGTCATCCCTGCAGTGGGAGACTTACCAGTGTTTGCTTTGTGTACCCTCTAACTCAGTGGTTCTCAGCCTTACTAATGCTGCACCCTTTAATACAGTTCCTCAACCATACAATTATTCCATTGCTACTTCGTAACTGTAACTTGCTACTGTTATGAATCATGATATGGATATCTGATATGCAGGAGATCAGATATAAGACCCCTATGGGTCGTGACCCACAGGTTGAGAAGCACTGGTTAGAGTCAAACCTGTTCCCTGAAAATGAATCACTTACTCTCCTTCAGAGCTTGAGTCTCCATCTCTGGAGTCTGCTTTGAGCCACTGGGAACTTTTAGCAGCCCCTGTGTAGCGTATGGAGAGTCCCACAAAGAATTAGTGCAATGTCAGAACAGGCAAGGTGATGGTTGACTTCCCATCCTCCCAAAGGAGCTCTTTCCAGGTTCTAGCTGTGGGACATCAAGTGTTCTTCTCTGTATCTAGGAGCAATGGACTTCAATGGCCAGCCCTGTTCCCCGCAGATCTGAAATAAAGAGGTAGTCTCTAGGTTCCCACTGACAGGGTCCTCTTATTGGCTGACAAATATGGTGGAGCCATATGGCAGAGAGTGCCTGGTTTATCTCATAGATGCTCAGAAGTAAAGAGAGGGGAAAGGATTATTGTCCCCATATTCCTACTGCTTGCTTACCCTCCCTGCAGAATCTCAGTGGAAACCTCCGTACTCCCAGAATTCTTCCACTTTGCATGCCAGCAAACCTTGCACCGTGTGGACAATGCAAGGTCTATTGCCCAGATGAGCAGAATCTCATTCTAGTTAGAGAAGCCCCAGTGACTTAATGGCCCCGGTTTCCTAAAGGCACCACCTTCTAATGCTATCATTTTGGTGATCGCATTTCAACATATGGATTTAGTAGAGACAGGAGCATCCAGATACTAGCACCAGGTTATGCTGTAAAGTGTTTGCCTCTGTTTAAACCCGTAACAGACCTATGAGAGAGTCAATAGAATTGTATCCATTTCCCAGAAATGGAAGTTCAGAGAGGTGAGTAACTTGCCAAAGGCCACACGTGGTCAGCAGGAGTCCCAGGGTCCAGGGCTAGGTGGCTTGCCTCTGTAGCGCAAGCTCTCAGCTACTTTGTTTTATTGCTTCACCTCTGACTTAAGGCGTTAAAGGGTTGCTGGGCTGTGTAGCCCATAGTCCCAAAGCGGTCAACATTATCCAGCTCTTTCTTGACCTTCCCATTTGCCTTTCTGGAACCCAAGCAGGGAAGAGTAAATGTACTTTGAGGTGGTACTAGCCTTGAGAGGCAGATAAAACGCCAGGCCTCTGTTTCGCTACAAAGAAGCCCAGCAACTGAAAAGGGTGCTCCCAGAATCTATAAAGACAAAGGTCTACAAGGTCTGGGGTATGGCTCCCAGCAGAACACAGGGTTAGCGTGTGAGGCTTTGGTTTCTCCCAGGAAATGACAGGATTCTGCTGCGTTTCCTTCTGAGGGGTTATGCTGCTTTGCTCCAGTGCGTCTGTTTTTATTCTTTGGTTCGTTAGACAAGCAAGGTGTAGAGCTTCTTCCTGCAGGAGGTGAGCAGATAGCCTTGCTGGGATGAGTCACAGCCTGGAATGGAAACAAACGTACCATGAAAACACACAGGGTGTGTAGACTCAGTAAATAACTAGCTGACTGACGCTTCTGAGACCAATTACTGACTCTGCCCAGCTTTCTTAATTCTTAATCCTTTTTTTCTCTCTCTCTCTCTCTCTCTCTCTCTCTCTCTCTCTCTCTCTCTCTCTCTCTCTCTCTCTCTGTCTTCTATTTTTATATAGGCTTTCCTCCTTGTTACCCCCTCACTGCACTCTCCCCCTCCCCCTATTAAAATGCACACCACCCTTTCCCTTTCGACTTTGAAATCTTGGGACCTGGACTGGGTATAGGTGAGACGTGAGTGCAGGGCTAAAGAGGAGGTATATAAAAAGATGAATGAGTAATTCATAAAAATGAATATTCTCACCAAAAGGAGCCGTCTGCCAGCTCTCTGCTCGGCTGCTCTCTCTGTAACAACTTGGAATTAAACCAATGTATCATCTTTTTAGTGGCTGCACAGCTGATTACCATTAACTTTAAACAACCCGTTGTGCAACGGGCACTCCACTCTACCATAATGACGATGATGTTTCGCCCTGCTCTTCTCTCTCTCTCTCTCTCTCTCTCTCTCTCTCTCTCTCTCTCTCTCTCTCTCTCTCTCTTTAATAATGCAAACTTCAAAATTGGCTGGATTAATTCAGCTGTGTTTAGTACGCTCTCGCACCTAGCAAAGAAAGGGACGCACAGGTGGGGGACGCTTGCTTTGGTTTAACCAGCCTCAGGAAGTCATTTGCACAAATCCTCAGAACTGGCTTTCTTTTCCTTTCACTTGGCGTATCTTTCTCAGAAAATGTGAGCCGTGAAGATGTGGGACTTGTTTAGGCTCTTCACGAGCCACAGCAGATTGCTGCTTTTTCTTCCCATATTGGACCCGGAGGCCTGCAGGTGACAAGAAAGACATCTGCTGTCTTCATGCTGACTGTGCATCTGAGGGCCTGGCTCCTTACCCTCGCCCAGTGTTTTCTGGATTGCTCAGAGTCTTTTTGTTCTCTGCTTCTCACAGCCGGAGCTGGGCTCTGCCCCTCCTGTAAGATGTGACTCTAAAGAAAGGCGACTGATTTCCACACGGGGCTTGCAGAATGAGTGTCATTACAGTGCCGCCACCCCTTGTAACTCTCCACAGGCTACAAGCCTGTGTGTGTCCCCTCCGGTTCCGAGAACAATCCACGGGCGAACACTGACGGGAAGGGCCATTATGGTCACTGATGTTCTCGCCATCTGGAATGGTTACAGTTGTCAGGATTTGAGACGGCTCACCGTGCTGAGGAATCGGTTTTTTTTTTTTTTTTCCCCTTTCTAATGGCAGCACTAATCAGGAGGGATGAAGCTGTTGCTAAGAGCTGCTTCGCAGAGAAAATCCCCCGCCAGATGAAAAGGAAAGGCCGCTGCTGATTTGTTTTTACCCATTTGGAAATGGAGTAGCTTGGAAAGTCTTCCTCAGCTCTAAAAGGCCATCCTTCACTTCAGGAGCCCTGGCTCTGCCCAGCCTGCGGGAGGGTCATGCTGTTTTTATGGGCAGAGGACCTACCTGTTCCAGGCTCTTTGTCCTGGCTCTCTGGCCAGCTGTGCCATGTGGAGACCGTGCAGTTCTCTTTCAGGGTCTCGGCAGGTTTTGATGGAAAGGGCAACACAAACAGGTGTGGAGGCAGGTTTTTTTATTTTACTTTTTAATGCTGTCTGCTCCCTCATCTGTCCCATGTGTACGTACTGTGCAAGCCCTGGCCTTACTCCTGGGAGTCCCCTGTGTCAGAGATGGCCCTATGGAGATTTCCTCAGGTAGCTGGAGAAAAGGTTGGTGACCAACAAGTGTGTATGCCAAACCTCACTTGTGTGTGTGAGTGTGGGGGTGTGGTGGTGGGGGGTGACAGATAAATGCTGGGGACCAAGAAGAACCCATGACAAAGTATCAGCAAAGCTCTGGGCAGCTACACCATGCTCTCTACGGGCATAAGCGGCAGTCAGGTATGTGAGAAAGCCTCCTGTGAGGCAGGCTCAGAGGGAGGGAGGAGTGTTAGCTTAGCCGTGGTAGTCCATTGGTGCAGTGGGTAAGGAACTCTTTCCTCAGGCTCACAGTAATGGCCTCTGGAAGTCAGCAGGGAATCTGCTGGAATCAAACTCCCGAGGCTGTGCCGCCCCTCACCAATGGCAGGCAAGCTGCTTCAGCTCCCCTCGTCAGCCAGAGGGTACTTCAATTCCAGACTCCCTGCAGGTAGCGAGCGCACCGGGCAGATCCCAATAAGCTACCCTCCCTAAGGTTACAAAAGTTCTGATTTACATCAGTGTGACCTTAGGCCCAGGCTCTAAGAACATGTGGTACTGTGCTCACAAAGGACCTGTTGGAAGAAGCCCTCAGTCCCAAGGGAGGTCTGTCTGGTTCTTCGGAGTGTCTCTTGTGACACAGAAGGCCTAGGGCTTCCTAACACATTACCACAAACTAGCTACCAAAATAACTAACTAACTAACTAACTAACTAAATAAATAAATGAATAAAATCAGAAGAAAACTATTCGTTCACAGTTCTGGGGACTGAATGGAAGCCTGTAATAAGTAGGCTGATATGATTAATCCCTCATGGAGCCTCTGATAACCTCATCTGTTTCTTTCTCCCAACCTCTAGTGATTGAAGACAACCAAGCCAACCCCTTCTGCCTACTTCTCCATGCAGCCTTCCTCTGCATCTTTTCTAATAAGGACGCTTGTCTCTGAACACGAGGCTCGCTCACCCATATCAGAATAGCACACCTCTAAGTCCTTAAGTGGTGTCTTTCCAAATAAGGTCAAATTCACCGGTAGGCCTGGATGTATTTGGGGAGTCATAATTCAACCCACTATCTGTATGATTTTTCCATGCTAGGCTTTGCTCCTGGATCCTTAAATTATTTAAATATGTTACCAGAAAAAGATGCCATCCACTGATTGCTCCTATGCTAGGAACGGACCCCAAGACTCCTCAAGCTAAGCGTTGTAAGCTTGTCACCCTCTGCCTGCCTGACTATCCTTGTGGCAAAAGGAGGAGTCGTCTTTGCTTTGCTTAGAGCTAAGACAAAGGCTGGGTGGCAGTGGCGACCCTTCAATCCCAGTACTCAGGGGGTAGATCGCTGAGTCTGAAGTCCAGCCTGGTCTACAGAGCAAATTCCAGGAAAGCCAGGGCTACACAGAGAAACCCTTTCACCAAAAGCCAAAAACTAAAAGCCAAAAAACCCACAACCAACCAACCAACCAACCAACCAGAATGAAGACAATGAGAAGAGCTTAAAACCCCACCTCAGATGGGGTGGAAACAAGGAGGTGACATTTCCTCCTGAGGTGATAGCTCATTCACAGCTGGGTGACAGCCATATTTTGTTCTTTTCTCTGCTCCTCTTCCCACCTGCTTGAGTCTCGAACATCTCCCAAGCAACCACATGTCAGATAAACAAAGCCTTGAATCTCAGCCTGGGGCACTACTAGGAGGTGTTAGACCCTTTAGAGAACGCAGCCTAACTGGAGGAAGTTAGGTCACTGGGCTCACGGTGCTGCAGAACGCGTTGGGACCCTAGGCCCTTCCCTCTTCTCCTTTTGCTTCCTGATTGTCAGGAGGTCAGCGGCTCCTTCACCATGGGCTCCTGCCCCCACCTACTTACTCTGTTGCCAAGGTAACAGGGCCAAATTACTATGGCTGAAAGCTCTGAAATTGAGAGTCAAAATAAACACTTTACCCTAGAACGTGTTTATCTCAGATGTTACACTGACGGAACCTGACAGTCCTCACCCTTTTCCTGCCACCAGGCTGGCAGCCCAGAGTCTCATCCTCTGCTTACCCGTGTCCAGTGTTCCTCTGGGACTCTAACTTGGGGTTGAAGCGCACGCAAAGACAGCATTTTCATTCCTCCCAGCTCAGGCACACCTGGGCTGAGGCGAGCAAAGCAACCCAGAGAGCCCCGATGACACCCCCTAGTTCTCTAAGTCTTGGCCTCAGGCAAGCTTATGATTCAAATCTGGACGTCTGCACCCCAGGGGTCACGTCTGAAGACTCACACCCAGCTGGAGGCGCTACTTTAAAGCCTGTCTAGTCTTTAGTGGGCGGAGCCTAGATGGTGGAAGGGTGTCATGAGCGGCCTCTGAAGGTCAAGTCTGCTCCACGGTCCAATCTAGATTTCTCTGCTTCAGATTCAGAGTCGGGTGAACAGCCTTGCACCATGATCTCCCATAGATCAAGCCACTCCTGCTGTTATGCCTTATCTCTGTGATGGGCTGCAATGCCTCTGAAAGTCTGTACTACAAGAAACCTTTCTTCCTTAAATTGTTTCTGGCAGGTATTTTGGTCACAGGATGCCAAAACACACTAAAGGAAACCATGGAAAGAAGGGGTTGTCTGTCCTGCCCTCCCTGTCGCCCCTTATTGGGGATCAATCAGTCTCTTTCCTGGAATGAGCTAAGTGTATGAGTGTGTGGCGCACAAGTGCACGAACACTCGTCTGGCACACACACACACACACACACACACACACAGAGAGAGAGAGAGAGAGAGAGAGAGAGAGAGAGAGAGAGAGAGAGATTCAATCCTCTATGCTCTGTGCACTGGGCCATGGTCCTACCCCATGCTCTCAGTAGAAGCTCCACATCATAACAATACCATGTACACCCTGGCATCACCCAGACCTGCAGATCCAGGAGCAAAAGAAGAGTTGCTTTTTCTACCCACTGCACAGAGGAGCATTAGGTCTGGTCCTTCCCAGCTTACTCCATGCCCTGTCAACACCGGCTCACTCACCTCCATTAGCCATTTATTCACCGATGGACTAAAACAGGGCTCCCATTAAAGAGGGCAAAGGGGACAGGGGAAGAGACCAGACTGACAAACGCATAGAAGGAATGCTGAACGCAGAGACTCATCATGAGTGAGCAGCAGTAGCCTTCAAGGGCTCACAGTGTGATCCAGTTAGCTCCGGGTGAGTCTTCCTGTGTTATCTACTCTACAGGGTCAGAAATGCAAGGGCTGGCCTCTCCTCTTCCAGTACCTCAGACACCAACAGTTAACTTAATGTGAGGGTGTGGCTTGCCGGAAAATTACTTCAAATTTGGTGACACATCAATAATGCCCAGAAGCTACATGCACTGCAGAAGTGACGTCTGGCACACTCCCTCCCCCACCCAAACACACGCAACACAGTGTCCTTAGCTGTGCCCAGCGAAGGAAGCTGCCGATTTGAGTGTGTGTTTGTGTGTTTGTTTGTTTCTATTCTCCCCAGGAATCAAAGTTTGAAGTAAATACGAGTTGTTCTTATCTGTTGAAAATCAGTTCCGTTACTTCACCCTCTTCTGCTTTAAAATGCCAGCTTCCTATCATGATTACAAATGTGTTAGGCCCAGATTCTTTAGAAAAATAAAACAAAAACAACAAAACAGGTAAGACCCTCTTAGACGTGCTTATACTGAGGTACTAAACAGCAAAAGCTCACTCTGCCTGCAGTTCACGGTCTGGGTTCTCTCGAAAGCAATTTAGTCGACATCAGGGCGGACTCTCCAGTTTTGAGAACAGCACTTAAGAGATGCATGATTCTAATTTTCATTTCGTTTTGTCTTTTTGAGAGTCTTGCTTTGTAGCCCAAGCCCAACAACTCTCCCGCTTTGCTTTCTCTAAGCAACAACAACAAAATCATTTTTCAGTGTGTGTGTGTGTGTGTGTGTGTGTGTGTGTGTGTGTGTGTGCACGTGTTTAGGTATGGATATGACTATTCAAGGAGGGTGTTGTGTGTGCATGTGTACTCAAGCATAGGTGGGGACCAGAGGACAAATCTAATGTCATTCTCAGGAAACTGTCAACCCTCTTTGAGTCAGAATCACTCATTGGTCTGGAGACCACCGATTAGGCTAGACTGGCTGTTCAGGGAGCCCCAGGGAACTTCTGTCTCTACCCCCCAGGGCTGCTGGAGATCAAAGGAAGGTTCTCGAGCTTGCAGAGCAAGCACTTAAATGACTGAGTCATCTGCTGGCTCATTCCTCCATTCTCCAAGCACTGGAGGTATAGATGTCACCATTACACCTATCTAAAACTTATGGACAAATCAGTCATTCAACTCCTCTTTGTAGAGGAAGGGATGGGGAGGTTTATTGATAGGTTGGCAAGGGTAGGAATCATCAAAAGCCAGAGGAGACATTCTGTAGTTCTGTGAATGAGTCACAGTGGTCCTTTCACCAGCCAGACCATGACCACTGAGCCTGAGCTTGTAGCTACCAGTTGGTGGCCTTGAACAATATACCACAGTCCACTGGACACGGTCTCCTCATCATTGTCCTCCACCTGCCCTGTTCACCTTAAGTTGGAGATACTCTGCAGTTGCGTTTTGTGCTTTTTAGAACCTTGACTAAGAGATGCATTAGCCATAGTGACCACGGTGTCACCAGCAGGGGACGTCTGGCGTTCACAATATCCTCCGAGTCTGTTGGCTCGCTCTCTTGCCGCTTTTGCTTTATGGCCAATTAAATTCCTCTAAACCTCCTGTCTGTCTTTATTCTGGGCCATCTACTAAGCTAAAGAACCAGGTGGCCCAGATGTGGAGATTCATCTTTATTGTGGCACGAGCTTGGAGCTGTCATTTAAATCCTGTGTGTCTCATTTTCTCCTTTGCAATATAGAACCCATGAACGCAAGAACTTTCAACTTGATTAAATTTGATCAGATTTTAGATGTATCTCGGTACAGCTAAGTATGCTCATCGCCGCCCCGCCCCACCCCCCCTGCCCCGCTCCCCACGTACTTTCTTCTTTTTCTAAAGAGAGTTTGCAGATTCGAGAGAGGTTAAAAGGATTGCTCCAAATTTCCACCTCCAGGGTTAATAATACAAATGAGGTCACACGCAGAAGGTGGCACAATACTCAGCATTGCCTTTGGCCAAGAATCAAGGTACACCAAGACTGTTCTCTTCCCTTCCCTTCAGCTCCCCGGTCATCTCTCTCTGTCTGCCACTCAGGTTTGCGGCCAAGAGGGACTGGTAATGCAATCACGCCCGATGTGGCTTTTGACGTACACACGAGGGCAGCTCTATTTGTCTTGCTCAGGAAATGAACCATGAGAACTGTTAGTTAAGCAACTTTTAAAGATATGAAGGAGAGATGCTGGTGGTTGGTCAGTCACCCTTGGCCGTGTGTGTGTGTGTGTGTGTGTGTGTGTGTGTGTGTGTGTGTGTGTGTGTGTAAGTACATGTTATATGGGTGCACATGTGGCATAGTGGTCTGGCTTTTTTCAAAATGTGAGCTCTGATGTTGAACCCGGGTCCTCATGTTGGTATGGCAAGCACTTTCCAAACTGAGCCTAGTCCTAACCTCAGCCTTGTATTGCTACTGCAGGATCTTGAACGTTAAAAGATTTGGGTAGAATACAATTATGTCCGGAGAAAAATGAACAAGACCTTGACAGCTCAGAAGACAATCTGTGCCTATGAGAAATTTTCCTCTATTCTTCCTACAAGCTTGATTTCTCTTTGAAGAAATCAATTGGAAGCAAAGTCTGTGTAGAAAGTGTATCAATGACCTGTGCTTAATTTTCAAATATTGTCAAATCCACTTTCCATTAGAAGGCGTTGGCTCAAGTTCTTAAAAAAGACGGAGCTCTATACCTTGACTCTGTGCAGCAAGCAGAATGCCCAGGGCGGTGATGGAGTTGAGGAAGCAGCAGTGCACTCGCTGGGACCAACATTTTCCAGGTTTTAGCTCTACTCTTTGGAACCGGGTGAAGGGCAGTGACCCTGGGCATCTGAGTTGCTTTGAGCTTGCTGTGCTTGTGAGTGCACAGCCTTGGTCCCGGGTGCGTCTGAAGTGGTACTCCCTGTTTCAGGTCTAAAGCACACTTTACAGCAAGGTCTGGGTGACAGTCACAATCAGACAGACAGCACATTCAGAATGGGGAGTTTACAAAGGTGTAGAGAGACCCACACGGAATGGTACTATGCCTCAAGTTAGCAAGACTAGACAGCAACCACCAGCCTAGTCCTGAAGGGCCCTAGAAAAGGAGTGCTCATTGGAACCCACAGAGGACGGCTATACGGGGAAGGATATCAGACAGGATTTTTGACCTTGGGAAAAGACACAGCTATTGCATGCTAATCTTGAAGAGTGTCATTCACAAAAGCTAAGGAGTAGAATAAGGTAAGTGCCCAGCAACAGCTGACTGGATCAACAGAATGTCGTTTATCCACACACTGGGGTATTATTCAGTCTTACAAAGAAACACAGTTCTGGTGCATGCCTGTCGGATGGTACAGATGCCTTCAAGGTAGGTCTTCTGAATTCGGTTCACTCTGGAAACACCGTCCCAGGCACACCTGGAAGTGTGCCTTGCCAATTTGCTAACCATCTCTAATAAGCCAAGCTGACAGCCAGTATTAACTACCACAGTGGAGGAGGCACAACGGAGGAGAGATGAAAATCTGGAAGAGGAAGAAGATCCTGTGCTTCTTTTCATCTCGTGTTCTGCTCTCCTTACCTTCATATCAGAAAGAACTGCTTTGAGAATGTTGCTGGCAGGGGGTGCCTAACCAATAAAGACAGCCATGTATTTTCTGTTTAACCTACAAAATCATCTTTTAGTGCCATGGTGTGTGTGTGTGTGTGTGTGTGTGTGTGTGTGTGTGTGTGTGTATAACTATATCTAGCTAGCTAGGCTACCCATCTATCTCTATATACACACACCCATGAACATGCCACTTCAGGCACACATACACATACCTTAAAAAAACACAAACACAAAAGGAAAATATCAGTTAAACCACAAAAGGAGGCAGAGGAATGTGCAACACGTGTAATACAATATCAGGCGAGGAGCCAGCTGACAAGCTATGTGGTACATCAGCTGTATAAAAAGGTATAGATCTCACTAGAATGTTAAAGTGATTACCTTTGAATAACTGAAATAAATATTTTCCAGATTTTCTTATTTTTTAGCTTTTTTTTTTTGCTGGACATGACTCCCCCTGACAATCAAGAAAAAAAAATACTTCTAAAAACCTTGTGACCCACCTTGAATGATAAATATTCCCATTAAAGAGCCCTATAGCATCTGCCCTGGCATCCTGTATAAAAGGCATTGATTTACCTGCTGGCTGCCTACTGATTTGAAGGGAAGCAGCCGGGGAAGGGCAGCCACCTCCCCCTGTAATAGTCAGCGTGTGTGGCTGAGGGTGCAGCTTTCTGTGATGGAATATTGCTAAACGACGAAATTCTATCTCCCACAAGAAATTATTTCTGCTGGCTGTGCAAACGTCAGGCTGGAGCCTGCCCTTGGAGAGGCAGCCGCATTGCTAAGTATCTGTAAAATCAGCAGAGACGGCGCGGGACTGGTCACAGTGGCTGATTTTACAAGCTACTCACGGTGGGCATCTGCACACAGAAAACTGTAGCTCAGAGAATATTTAACCTGTTGTGATTCTTTCTTATTTCCTGCTTTGCCAATTTGAAAGGGTGTCATTTCACCCAAAGGGGAACGCTCTTTGTGTATGTGAAACAGCTTCAGAGGCGTCTGAAAAGAGAGTATCAACCTGACCTAAGTATAATGTGACCGCTCTCTCTCTTTTGTCTTGTGGGTTTTTTAAACCATTTGTCACCCTGGTACTTCACACTCTGAGATAGTGACCTGTCTCATTACCATGCCAGGTGTCTGTGGGAGTGTTTTCAGGAAGAACTGAGCACTGGCTGGAAGACAGACACCCCATTAATTTTCAGTCCAGCTCCCCTCAAATGTCAAGGATCCACCTCCACCCGTGGGCTATAAGCCTACTGGGTCTGCTCAGTTCTAATCCTCTAGTCTGAAGAGATCCCATCCTGTGACAGTGGTCGGGCTGACATTTGCCAGTGCACAGACACTTGTCCCCTGCTAGCTTGACACCAAGGCGTTTGATAAGAGCAGATGCGAAGTGAACTTACCCCACATGGACTGTATGTCCTTCAAACAACGCTTGGTGAGCTCTCCAAGGTCCCATCCATCTCGTTTATCCCAAGAGTCATTTGTTGTCCATTTTATCCTTCATGCTGGATTCTGGAACTAGGACGCTCTAACCAAGGGAAATGAATGTTTGCATGGATCAAGTCAGTAAAATACAACATGTTCAGGAATGTTTCAGCTACCTTTTGATTAGTGTACAACAGGTTAAACCAACGAGGATACCTGTTCTTTGACAAAGTAAATACAACAGAAAACCCATGGACCTTTTCCACATAACTCTTGGGTCATGCATCCACAAATTCTGGCCTGGAAGGTGTTGGGGGTGGGGTTATTATTCATGCGTACACTGCACAGTGACTGTATTCAAATTCCTGGGAAAACAAGGCCACTCTATTAGCATTTATTGTAAGCAGAGCACCTTTTAAAAGGGTGGTATTTCCAACTTCTTCATACTTGGTTGCTGCTTTCATTTGGATATTTCCCCAGCAGCTGAGCGAGAATCAACGCAGGGCTGTGTACTTGTTAGGTAGGTACTCTGCCACCTGGCCAAATGTCAGCTCTGTTGCTTCTGTCTGGATTGTCTCTTAAAGACCTGGGCTTTAGAGGTTTGCCTTGCCAGCCCATGATGCTTTGAACAGGAGACAGAACCTTCAGAGGGAGGATATAGTCTCTTCAGTCAATCTAATCTTTTGACACTTCAGTGCATGGTCACGAGGTACTGTCAACGTCTCCAGAGTTCATATAGGAAAAGGGTGCAATTGAGTCACAAAAAAATTGCTAAAACCCTCCTGTTTTGAGTCAGGTCGTGGTTTTGTGTTGGTGGACATTCATAGCTATTGTTTTGTTTTTGAGATGGGGTCTTTCCACATAGCCCTGGCTGTTCTAGAACTTACTGTGTAGACCAGGCTCTGGCCGGGAACTCACAGAGAGCCACCTGCCTCTGCTTCTCCAGTCATGGGTGTAAAAACATGTGCCACCACACCCTGTTAACCATAGCTATTGTTGACTTCATGCATCCTGTAGGTCACGGGTTGGACCTGCCTGCCAGTGAAAGACACTTAGGTCACTGAGCCTGTCTTCTTAAAGGAGATTTGGGACACAACCCTTTCTCTCTCCCTATTTGTTTCCTGGCTACCAGGAGACTTTTGTTCTGAGACAGTGTCCCCTGCTCCCTCCCTCCCCTCCCTCTTCCTCCCTCCCCCTCCTCCCCTCTCTCTCTCCTCCCTCCTCCTCCTCTCTCTCTCTCTCTCTCTCTCTCTCTCTCTCTCTCTCTCTTGTACTGGGATTATGGCACACACCATCAGGTGCAGTAATTCTGGCTACCATGAGGTGAAGAAGCTTCCTGAATCAACATCCCATACCAAAGGATCATAGACCTAAACTGATAGGGACATATAAAGGACCAGAACTATGAGCTTTTGTTTTTTGTTTTCTATTAAGTTGATTACCTCAGGTATTTCACCCCAGCAACAGAATGCTGAGTAAACTATTTCCATTTATAGAAGACAATGGCCCAGACTCTGGGTGGTTAAGAACTGGGTGAGGCCTGGGGCTGAGAGCTCTTGTCATGTGTGAGAACCTAGATTCAAACCCCCAAGCTGAGCGAGAGCCAGAAAGAGCCACCTAACACAAAGCAGGATCTTCCCTCTGTGCCAACATTGTTCATATATGTGCAGCTCTTTCCCTACTGTGTGGGGGTGCTTCCTGTCTATAGTCAGAGCAAGGGATAATCCAGGGTTCTGCCATTATTTCTAGAGAGAAGTTAAATGTGAGTATAAATAACTTGGCCAAGTCTACAAAGACAAAGACACATATATCGGAAGATACCCAGAGACAAAGAACTGTAATTGTTCTTGGGTCTAAATATAAAACTTCTACTCAGAGGAAACTGGACGGTTTTTAAAGTCATCACTGAGTGAAAACCGTAATCCTTGCCCCTGCCCCTGTTCTACATAGCATCACACTATCAAAGTTACTAGAACACCATCAGACAAGGCCAGAAAGAAACACAGGCAAGTCTGCCTAGAATTTTTCTCGAGTGCAGCCGGAGTTATGAAAAAGTTGTTAAACTACATGTCAGGTGGTAAAGCTTCAGTTAACACAAAGCCAAGTGTTGCAATCAAAGGGCCGTTTCTTCGTGAACTCAAACACTGCAGAGCAGTAATTATATGTGACTGTTACTCCGGGATCACTTCGGCGGGTCTGGTTGGAGCCCTCTGAAAAAGTCTTGATAGTGCCTGCTTCGAGGGACAGCACACAGATTCACTTTTAAGCCGCAATGCTTTCCAAACAATGCCGCTTTGTGCGCCCCTCCTGCAAATACAAAGTGAGCCAGGCAGAAGTCGGGGCTTTACGCTCTCACAAAAAGTTAATACCAAGTTGAAGGAGCCTTTCAGAGACTCTCAGGTGGTTTGGATTTTCTAGACCTTATTGTAGGCTAGAAGAACAGGCGATCAAGGTGTTCCTTGATTTCACGTACAGAGACGCCGTGGTTCCTTCCAGAGACCTGCTACCGCTCCCCAAAAGCATGTGTACAAAACTGAGCAGTGTTGTCCTGGGTCCCCCTAGATCCCCTGAGCAGGGGCAGTGAGGCAGGAAAAGCACCCCAGGTGTGCACCCCACCCCACCCCCCACCCCCACCCCCCCATCACCTTATTCACACTTGAGCTCAGTTGCGATGAGCACATTTGTTTGTCCTCATTAAGACAGAGTTGCAGGCGCTAACTGACATGTGGAGGCAGCATGCTGGGACAGGGCCAGGGAGCCCAGCAGAGGCGAGCAGAGGCGTGTCTGGAGAGCCTGGCCCTGACGAGCTGGAAGCCTTGGAAACCTAGATGCTTCTCTGAGGTCCTGGGTAACTCATCAATATAGCAAGAGGCATTTAGGTAGAGGTTTCCCAGATGTGGTTTCCAACGCCCACATTATCCGCTAGTCCCCTTCCCAAGTCCCCAAGGCCACCTCACAGGCCAGGAAGAAGGACCAACAAGGGCAACGCCTGGTCCCATTTCAACCATGGCTTCTCTGATTGACTCCATATTAAACTAAATGACAGCTTTTAAAGGTGATAAAACCTATGGGGAGGGGGGGCTTCCCATTCTTCACTAAGAATAAAGCAAAGAGCGACATTTGCTCTTGTTCACAGCTGAGCAGTGGGCAGCTCACACAAGGGCAGCTAGCCTGGGTCTACCGCCCAACCCTTTGCCTTGAGCTGAGTGACTTCGGGTCTGTTTCTTATCTCGATTGTCCCTCAGTTTATTCATCGGCAACATGGGAGTAGTAAGGGCCAGGATCTTAAGGGATCGCCTTGAGGAGTCAGTAAGTAGGTAAGAATCCCCAAGAACAGTGCCTGCCTCGAAAACAAGGGTTGCTTCTTATTGGCTCAATGTAACAGCTTTGAGGCAATGTCGTCGTTAATAAAGCCACGAGAGGGCGGGCAGAAGAGCTCGCTAGTTCTGTGTAAAGGTGCTTGGAGAGTAATCAGATTTGCTGAAAGTGCCTTTTTAAACAGTGCTGCGCACTTCTGATTCACATTTGGGAAGAAAAGCAGAACAGAAGGTGATAAATTCCTTTATGGGAGAGCGTGGCAGGAAAGGCAGATGGAACTCTAAAGTTAATTGCTGGCTGGGACGTGGAACTCCTGGGCGGAGGAGCCAGGGTGAACGCACTCCCTCTCTCACTCTGGTTTATGGTGATTGCTTCATTAGGGATGCTGAAAAGCCCTTCTTGGGCAGCCGCTGCTCCTGTCTCTGCCCAGACAAGGGTGATGTCAGCGTATAGTTTATAGAGTTTTGCAATCCTCCAGCGGATTCCGGGAGCTTGTAGAGCTGTCTCCGGGCTGCTTGCCAGCATTCGGAAAAAGGAATCCCACTAGAATCTTCTGCATCCCAGCTTGCTTGTCTCTGTCGAAGCTTCTGTTGTTGCTCTTCTCTATACAAGCACCAGGTGTGAGATGTCCCCTTAGCGGTTCTTCAATTGCGACTCATCTTTTGAGTTTTCCTGGCTCAGCTCTCTGAGAACCCTGCTTGGTTTCCTCCTCCCCAGATTCTCAAGGGACATAGAATGAGACAACACAGCAGGGATTTGCCGGCCTTAAGATGCAAAATTTAAGCATAAAAGGTATCAATTTTTTCAATGTGCCACGAAGTCAGACAGACACAGATACCTGCCAATTAAACTTGAACTCGAGCTTTTTCATTTGTCATCAGTCTCTGGGATGCTCCTTCGAGCCTAGACATGGATTTTTTTAAAGTCGTATTTCACTTTAAAAAAAAAAAGATTCATTTTTATTCATGTGTGTATGCGTGTGTGTGTGTGTGTGTGTGTGTGTGTGTGTGTGTGTGTGCCATGTGTGAACAGGTCCCCGAGTTCAGATGATGATGGTAGGTCCATTGGAGCCTGAGTTACAGGCAGTTGTGCTCCCCCAGTGTGGGGGTAGGGAACTAAGATCAGGTTTTCTGGAAGAACAGCCAGCCCTCTCAACAACCGAGCCATCTCACTTCATGCTTCACTCTTGTGCATACAAAAAGAAAAAAACCATTGAGCTGGGCGTGGTGGCACATACCTGGAGACAGAGACAGGCAGATCTCTGTGAGGTCAAGGCCAGCCTGTTCTACACAGAGAGTTCCAGGACAGCTGGAGCTGCATAGAAAAGGAAATTTTGGATCTAAGGCATTTCTAAAACGTCTCATTTTTATCATATATATATATATATGTATATATATGCATTTTAATTATTTCATACACACAAGTACAATGCATTTTGTCATATTCACCCCTTGTCCCACAACTTTTCCTGTACACCCTACACCCCCTTTCAAATTCATATCCTTTTCTATAATTATTTTTTATACACAAAGATTAAGTCCAATTAGAGTTGCCTATATGCACATGGATGGGTTGGGACTGACCACTGGGACATGAACAATCTATCGGGGGTTGGGGGGGAAGGACTGATCCTCGAAGAAAACTGATTCTTCCTCCCCCAGGAGTGCTCAATGGCCTATAGCTGAGGCCTTGTGAGCCTTTCCCCCATCCATGCTAGAATGCTGACTAGTATGGCCTTGTGCAGATCATCGAACCCGTCGAGAGTCCATTGAAGCAACATTCCTGTCAAATGAGACAGAGCAGTCCTCCGTGGCTCTGGCCCTTTTAACTTTTCCATCTCCCCTTCCATGATGTTCCCTGAGTCTTGGGGTATTGGAGTTGTGTTGTCCTATTTAAGGATGAGCAACCCCCCCCCCATTACTCTCTGTGTGTTGACTAGTTGTGGCTTTCTGTAGTAGCCTTTCATCTGCTGCAAGGGGGGGATGCTTTGATGAGGGACAAGAGGTGCAAGGTTACCTAGGGTAAACCTTGAGGAGACAGTCGGGTGCTGTATCCATTTAGCAAGATGATAGCAGCAGTAAGTTCTCCTCTAGGATCTCTGTGTGGTTTCTCCAGTCACAGACTCTTGTCTATGTTCTTGAGACCCCTCAAAGTGACACAGGCTAAGGCCATTGCTCTTGGTTGGCTGCCAGTTCTTGAGGGTAAGATCTTATTGCTGATGATACCACACACTTTGGTCACCAGACTTACAGAAATCAGAGTGGTACTGACCTAGAAGCCTCTTCTCTGATGGCTAGCTCTCACAGTGTCAGAAGTGCTACGCAGGCTACCAAGGGAGAAAACTTAGCAAGGGTCCGACCCAGCTATAAAATATGTCAAATGAGCTCAGAAGTGTAACGGTGGCACTAATATCTTCGGGGTAACCAACAGTTGTCTGATTGGCCTTAAGACCCACTTTGCAGGAGGGAACTCATGTCTGGGACCATAAACCTATTCGTAAAGCTGTTTAGTATGCAGATGCTGTGACCTTTTACCTTGCAGATGCAGTATCTCATGGCTGTTACTTGGTTTCAGATCATATAATCCTCCAGGATATCTGGGACAATGAGTTCTACAGAAGGGCCATGCCAAATGACAGAATCCGCATGCAGATGGAACAGTAAACCACCTGGGAGCTTGCAGAAGTAGTGCATAGCGATGGAACAAGCTATCCTAGGTTCGGGCTTGTGCCGTCAGTGGTAACTTTGCGTGGCTGTCGGCAGACAAGCAGCCAGTGTAAGTCACATCCCAGTTGGGGAGATATTAAGCATGAGACTGGCTATGAACGTTTGTGGTTATTTACCTAAAAGGGAATGGGTTTAATTCTTAGAAAAGCTGTCCCTCATCCTATGAACAAGGGAAGGTGCATTAAGCCTGCTCTAAGAACTTGATGATTCTCCACACAGGGCATGTGGAGGAACAGGAGGAGTCCATTGGTGAGAGTCAGCCTGGGAGAGGGCAGTTGTCCAGTGTGATACTTTGTATTCTCCCCAAACATTTGTTTTTTTTAAAGCAGGAGTCATTTATTTGTGTGACGGTGTTGTTATTCCACCTTAAAACACTAACGCCCTCAAAAGGGTCAGGCAGCGTTCTTCCTGCCTGATGGATGATCTTGCCCTCCTACAGTGGGGTTTGCCAAAGACTGATTTAAAGGAGCTGAACTCTTTAAGAGAGAAATCTCAGAACGGTTCATCAGCGTGAAATTTAAATTGTGAAGATCATATACTGTATGTTTCCATTTCTGTGAAATGTCGAGCAGGCGGATAAATCCGTACAGGTCCAGAGCAGGTTAGGGGTAGGTTGGTTGGAATGGGCAGCACTATTTATCGGGGGCAGGGGAGGGGTGTGGAACTTTTTTAGAAAGACAAAATACTCTAAAATTAGATTGTGCAGAGGGCTTCACAATAAAAACCACACAGTAAAGACATTTGCCGGCCCCCTTTAATGGTCAGTTGTGTGGCTCATGAAGCACATCTCAATGAGAGCATTTAAAAGTACTTAGGATGTGCTCTGTGCACACTAAATAACACAAGCAGAAATTCATTTCCACCAACCCCAGTTGTGTTTGTTAGATAAAAGCCCGGTGAGCATGATTTTGTTCAAAACAACTTAACACTCAACCAGCAAAATGATGGGGGTTTTGTGGCAAAGAAGATTTAGCACCTCCTTTGAGGAAACCACAATCAGGGAGGGGTAGAAAGATACCAGGCTGGGCAGATGACTCAGTAGGTAAAGTGCTTGCTGTGTAAGCACGGAGACCCGAGTTTGATCCCCAGCACACACATAAATGCAGTGCTGTAGTGTGCACCGACACGCCCAGTGTGCAGAGCACAAGGAGAGTCCCGGAGGTCTGCTGGCAAGCTAGACTAGACCAATCGGGCTCGATGGGCAACTCTGCCTCAAAAATAAAATAAAAAATAAAAGGTGTGCGGTGGGAAACAATTGAAGAGAACACCTGACATCTGGGAGCACACACACGGTAGGGAGGGGAGGGGAGACAGAGACGGAGACGGAGACAGAGACAGAGATGGAGACAGAGACAGAGACAGAGACAGAGGCAGAGACAGAGAGACATGGAGACAGAGACAGAGGAGAGAGGAGACAGAGACAGAGACAGAGACGGAGACAGAGACAGAGACAGAGACAGAGACAGAGACAGAGACAGAGACAGAGACAGAGACAGAGATGGAGACAGAGACAGAGACAGAGACAGAGACAGAGATGGAGACAGAGACAGAGACAGAGACAGAGACAGAGACAGAGACAGAGACGGAGACAGAGACAGAGAGAGGAGACAGAGACAGAGACAGAGATGGAGACAGAGACGGAGACAGAGACAGAGAGAGACAGAGACAGAGACGGAGACAGAGATGGAGACAGAGACAGAGATGGAGACAGAGACAGAGACGGACAGAGACAGAGACGGAGACAGAGACAGAGACAGAGACAGAGACAGAGATGGAGACAGAGACAGAGACAGAAACAGAGGCAGAAGACAGAGACGGAGACAGAGACAGAGACAGAGACAGAGACAGAGATTAGTGCCTTGGCAGGCAGAGGAAGTGTGAGAGCAGAGCAGAACAGAGCAGAGCAGAGCAGAGCAGAGCAGAGCAGAGCAGAGCAGAGCAGAGCAGAGCAGAGCAGAGCAGAGCAGAGCAGAGCAGAGCAGAGGATTGCAGAGCAGACCAGGCTGCCTGTGAACCTGGGAGATGGCAGCCTCGTTCTTTGGGACATAATTTGGAAGAAGCAAAGGAGAAAAATAAAGAAGTAGTTGAAGAGTGAACCGTCCATTGTCTTTCTCTGCTTCTTCAGCCCCTCCCCTCAGGATCAGAAGCTCGTGTATGCCATTAGGATCTATTCTCACAGCATGCAATGAAGCCCACAGAGACTGGAGCAAAGCCCTCATCTCAGTGCTCCCAGCGACAGCACTGACGTGGGCTGCTCACTGAGAATGTGAATACAAGCTTATAAAGGACAGCTCGCCATCATTAACAGGGCCTCCAGACCAGAGGTTCTCCACCTTCCTAATGCTGTGACCCTTCAATGCAGTTCCTCATGTTCTAGTGACTCCCCCAAACCATAAAATTATTTGGTTCCTACTTCATAACTGTAATTTTGCTACTGTTTAAATTTATTTACATTTCAAATGTTATCCCCTTTCCCGGTTTCCTGACCATAAACGCCCTACCCCCTGCCCCTCTTCCTTCTTCTATGAGGGTGTTTTCCTACCCATCCACCCACCCCTTCCCACCTCCCCTCCCTGACATTCCCCTACACTGGGGGATTGAACCTTGGCAGAACCAATGGCTTCTCCTCCCATTGGTGCCCAACAAGGCCATCCTCTGCTACATATGCAGCTGGAGCCATGGGTCTGTCCATGTGTAGTCTTTGGGTGGTGGTTTAGTCCCTGGGAGCTCTGGTTGGTTGGTATTGTTGTTCTTATGGAGTTGCAAGCCCCTTCAGCTCCTTCAATCCTTTCTCTCGCTCCTCCAGTGGGGACCCTGTTCTCCGTTCAATGGTTGGCTGTGAGCATCTGCCTCTGTATTTGTCATATGAGCCTCTCAGGAGACAGCTGTATTTATTTTTAACTCAGAGGTTTATAAATCTGAGCTGGGGAGATGGTTCAGTGTGGAAAGTGCTCTCTGTAGAAGCATAAGGATCCGAGTTCGATAGCAGCACCCATGTAACAAGCCAGGTGTGATGGTGTGTGCTTACACAGGTGGGTCCCCTGAGGCTACGGCCGAGCCATCCTTAGTTTAGGTGAGCTCTAGATCCCACGAGTCATGTGTCTCAAATACAAGGTCCAGGGATGAAAAGACATCTCAGCAGGTAAGAATTCTTGTTGCCCTTGCAGAGGACACAGGCTCCATTCCCGTCATGTATGTAACTGTCTGTAACTCTGGTTTCAGGGATTTTGATGCCATTTTCTGGCCTCCATGGGTATCAGACATGGATATGGTACACATACATACACTCAGGCAAGCAAACATGAAAAAATTTTCATCTCCTTTTTCCCCCTTAGATGGGGATCTGTCAGCAAGCATAATGACCTGAGTTTACTCTCCAGAACGCACATGGTGAAAGGAGAGAACAGACTGCCACACACTGACCTCCACACACATCTAACACCAAACACACACACACACACACACACACACACACACACACACACACCAAAAACAAACAGGGTGGTGGCTCCTGAGTGAGAGGCCAAATCTTTTAGGTTCAGACTCCCTTTTAGAGAACCTGACCTAAGTTTGAACTCAGGTACACTAACAGGCCAGTACTTAATGACCACCAGTACAGAGGGAAATAGAAATCAAGTTTATGATTTGACTCCCTGCACCAGCCAATTATGTTAAAGGTCACAGTAGCTTTCCAATTAGATGCTTGCACACTTACCCTCAACCCTCCATTTGCTGCTTACTATAAAGCCTTTCCCTGGTATATATTTGGGGCTCCCTAACACCAAAATCATTCTGCATGATGGTGGTGTGTGAAGGGGCCTGAGCTAGCTCAAGTAAAATAAAAAGGCCCTACTGTGATTACATCGGATTGGCTCCTGTCTGTCTTTTGGGGGATCACTAATATTTCCCTGACGAATGACACCAAGGTTGACCCCTGACCTGCACAGGCATGAGCATACCCACAAATGCACATAGACTGCCAAAGTAGTTCAGTTTGAATTATTTTACTAGGAAAGAATAGAGAGTGAGCCAAATAGTTAACCTGACCAAAATGCATATGAGTTAACACAAGGATCTATGGAATAATTTCATTATTAACTCTTGATCCCCCACTGAGGATTTGATGTAATTCTTAGTCACCTCTCACTAAGGTCCCTGTCTCTGGGCTGTCCTCTCAGAATTTTTTTTCTCTCCTCTGATGTTAGTGAGAATCCTAAGGCTGTTTGTCATCCTGCATTCAGGCTGTTGTCACAGGACTGGCTATTTGCTTGCATGAGCGTTTTATTCATTTTCTTTCTCCATCTGCACTTGCCCAAAGTGCTTTCAAGAAGAACCCCGTTCCTCTTCCAGACCACAGAAGCAAGTGTGGGGAGCAGGTGGGCACCCCCTTCGTCCATATGCGCAGTACAAGTGCCCACAGCAGCTACCTGCAACCCAGCAGTCTCTCCCCTCAACTGATTCTTTGGTCTCTGTTCAGATGTCCCTTCAAGTCCTTAGGAGAGGAAAGAGGGTGTGTAGAGTGGCTAGTTTTTATATATTAAACTTTCTTGTTCTTCCCAAAAGATAAGGCTAATATAAACAAACTCCCGAGTTTGCAATATGCAGGCCAGCGGACAACCCCAGATGTCATCCTCAGGAGCACCATCCAATTCCTGTGAGACGGGGTCCCTCAGGAGCTGGGAATTAGGCTAGACCATCAGGTGAGCTTCAGGGAGTTCTTGTCACTGCCTCGTCATCACTGAGATGCCAGGCAGACGCCTCCAAGCCAAGCCCTTTCTTTTCTTCTCATACAATATATCCCTACCACAACCTCCACACCCCCAGTCTCTCCTCTCCCCCATATTCACTGCTCCTCTGTTTCCCTTCTGAAAAGAGCAGACCTCCCAGGGATGTGAACACTGAGTCACAGGATGGGGTAAGGCTAGGCACAAACCTTCATATCAAGGCTGGACGAGATAACCCAGAAGGAGGAAAAGGGATCCACAAGCAGGCAAAATAGTCAGAGAACCCCTACTCCCGTTGTTAGGAGTCCAACAAAAATCTCAAGCTAAACAACCACAGCATGAATGCAGAGGGCCTGGTGCAGACCCACGTGGGCCCTGTGACTGTCACTTCAGTCTCTGTGAACCGCTATGAGCCCTGCCTAGTTGATTCTGTGAGCCATGTTTTCCTGGTGTCCTTGACCCCTCTGGCTCCTAGGATCCTTTCTCCCCTTCTTTTGGAGGTTCCTCAAGCTCCACATAATGATTGGCTGCAGGTCTCTGCTAGAGGATGCCTCGCTGATGACCATTGGAGCCCAGCATATTTATGTGGGTCCTGGGGATCAGACTACAGGTCCTCGTGCTTGCCAAGTCACCCTACCCATGCCAGCCTATCCCCCTCTTTTTGTGCTGCTAGAGATAGAAACTAGGACTTCACACTAGACAAAGCTAAACCATACTCCCAACCTCTGTTCAACCCTTTATGTGTGCCTTCTACTCAGCTGCAAGTGTCAGCATGGGTGTGTACAATGTCCTGGGCCAAGGACATTGCAACTTTTATGTTCTTTTTGTTTGGGGATCAGACTTTCATTATGTTAGGTCTTTAGATTTTTTAAGTTACATTTATTTATTGAATACCGTGGCAGGGGGAGTGGTCAGAGGACAACTTTTAGGAGTTAGCTTTCTCCATCATTCAGGTTTTGGGGATTGAATTCTAGTCCATCAGGTTGGTCTTGAACTCAGGGGCTTAAGTGATCTTCTTGCCTCAGTGTCCTGAAGAGTTGCACCAACAGCACCACACCCCACCCCGTCAAATAATGTGTGGGGTTTGCTTCAGCCCCTTTGCTCTCAAATAACTGCAGGGCATTTCCACACCAGCTCTAACTCGCTTTAGCTCCTGGATAAACCACACAGAAACCGAATACATTTATTAAAAGGCTACAAGCCCTACAACTAACGAGGCAGATACTCATCTACTTTAACCCTACGATGCTAGCTTGGCACTTCTCGGTCATGTGGTCCTTTACCTGTAATCTGAATCTTGCTCAGCTCTGCTCTGCTCAATGTGTGTTCTCATGGCAACTCCTCCTGGTTCTCCCATATGATCTCTCCACACATTCTTCCCTTTCTCTCCACTCTCTCTCTCTTTCTGGTCTCTTTGGGAACCCCTGAGTGGAATCGGAAGTCTCACCTTCTCACTCTCCTCTGCCAGTTATTGGCAGAATCAGCTCTGTATTAGCCAATCAGAGGTGATGGAAAAATGTTAAAAAGACATTGCAACCGAAGATGCTTGACTGTGCCATCATCCAACTGTACCAGATGTCTGGGCACAGAAATCAACCTCTGTATACACAGAGTACAAGACCACCCACAACAACACCCAGGTAAGTTACCCTGGCAGAGGGACTACAGCCAAATCACTCTCTGACTCCTTCTCCCTCCCTATCTCCCTCCTCTTCTCCTACCTGCTGTGGGGATTGTTCCATTTCAAGGAAAAGCAGAGAGTTCTGAGATGACCTATTGAGCTCGTAGCCCACTCTTCTTCACCTTGATGTATCTGACCTCTGTGTTCTCTTGATCATCTGGTACAGGTTAAATAAAGCACTCTAGCCAAGGATACTCATACAGCTAATCACAAAATAACATCCCTGTCCATATCTGCCTTCCTAGTGGGATGCCAAAAACTCCTGTTTTATATTTCTACAGAAAATAAATGTCATAAAATGACCTTGGTTTTTCCTTCTGTACTAACTCATTAAACTCCTTTTATTCCTCTCGGAACACTTCAAACAATTGATAGAGAATTCATACCTTGTAGTATTTTAACTACCCATCAAATTAACCAAGAGAAGAAATTCAAATAAGGTTTTGGGTTTTGCTTTTGTTTGTTTCCTGGTATTGGAGAATCAGACTTAGCCCCTGGCCCATGGTAGGCAAATACTTGTCCCCTGAACACTTGGCCCTAAACCATTTCCCAGCAATGTATTCTTATGAACCAATACAGATCCCAATTCTGGAGAACCCTGGACAGTTAAGCTTCTTAGCTGCATCAGTTTCATGATGATAAAAATCCTGTCACTCATCTTGCCACATCAAATAGTTCTTTATCCACCCTGTTACTCATCTTTCCTCTTAATTAATTGAAGGGAGAGACTCTTTTGAGTTTCAGCTGCTTGACCAAGAACGCATTGGCTAACGCTATTGACAGTGTTCCCTTCTAGGAGCACACTGACAGAGGACTACGCTGGGTCCTTTAAGGATGGTCTCCCTCTACGACTCATTGTGATTATTGACAAAAGCATCTCAGTTTTTCAGTGGATTTGGGGAAGGGGTTTGGTGAGAGTGAGTAGATGAGGATAGAGGTACATAGGAACTGTGAGGAGAGGTTTGGGGAAACATTTAAAGCTATGAGACAGACTAGTTCTGGTGCCACACATTTATAACCCCAGGACTATGGAGTGAGAGGTGGAGGATTGGGAACTGTAGGTCACCCCCAGCTACATGTAGGGAAGATAGATAAATAGCAATAAATGAGTCCACTGACTTGAACAAGGTCTCTCTTTCCAAGAGACAGACCTGCACCGGAGCAGTAGAAAAAGAAGACACAGAGAATCATGGAGCACCCAAAGGTCACAATGCTTAGACACTGTGGTGGTTTGAATAGGAAGGGTCCCATAGGCTCAAATATTTGAATGCTTGGCCATTAGGGAGTGGTTCTACTTGAGAGGAATTAGAATGTGTAGCCTTGTTGGAATAGGTGTGTCCTTGTTGGAGAAAACGTGTCACTAGGGGAGCCCCAGCCAGGCCCAGTGGCTCTCTCTCTTCCTGCTGACTGCTCCTGCTGACTGCAGATTCAGAAGCAGAACTCTCAGCTACTTCTCTAGCACCGTGTCTGCCTGTGCATCGCCATGTTCTCCACTGTGATGAGAATGGGCTAAACCTCTGAAACTGTAGATAAGACCCAATTAAATGCTTTAGAAGAGTTGCCATGGTCATGGTGTCTCTTCACAGCAGTAGAACACGGGCTGAGATAAGCACTTTGGTCCAGTTGTGTATAAAGTTAAGTCTATGTGAAAAGGCTCCCTGAGAACACCAGCCCCAAAGCTGAGCAAAATGTGTAATTCCCCAAAAAATCCCTTACTCACAGAAAAAGACAATAAAAGCACTCACGCAGCACTTGTAATAGGAAAGACTTGGCAACATATGTAATGCATTTCAATAATCAGGGAGAAAAGAACCCATGTTTTGTTCTGGTGGGTGGATTTATTTACTGTTAAATATTTCCGTACAGAATGTATGTACACTATAACTACAACTATATTTGAACCATTGGTGTAGGAGGTAGCAAGCAAACTGACGGAGTCTTGTTAGTTAGGATATAAGCATAGCTTTTTAAAAATTAGAGTAGCTATAGTGTTTCCCTATCATTTGTTTCTAAAAGAAATTGTTACAATTTAGATTTTAAATACCCCCCTCCAGAGATCCATGTTCTAAGGTCTTGGTCACCAGCCTGTAGTGTATGTAGAACGTGGGCTTAATGAGAGGAAGATAGGTCATTGGAATACGTCCTTAGAGGAGATATTGGGACCCAAGCTCATTCATTTTTACTTCCTCTCTTTATCCCTCCCCAGACCTCCTCCTTTACCCCTCTCCTTTCTGGTCACCACAAGGTGAGCAGTTTTTCTCCACAATATGTTCTGCCTTAGCACAGGATCAAAAAGCAATGACCAACTGCTGGTGGACCAAAGCACCTGAAACCTTGGGCCAAAATAAACCCTTCCTCTTTAGAATCCATTCATCTCAACTATTTTCTCACGGTGATAATAAACTGATTAGCATATGAATGAAAGAAAAATTGTTTTCCATGACCTGGTGAGAAAGGAACTTGAGTATCTGTAGTTTCTATTCAACAGGTGTACAGTTTTTTTTTTTTTGTACAGATGAGAGATCATGAGGTGATAAGCCATGAATGACCTCAGTCTACACGCTACACAGTGAGTCAGCGTGAGAACCCCAGTAATGGTGCTCCCGCATTGTCTTCATAATTCTTCCACTGTTCACTGGTGTTCTGAAGTGATCGATTTCAGAAACGTCTACTCTAGCATTCCCCATTCCTAACTACTTCATGTAGGGCTCACCATCAAAGACCGACACGTAAGCAGTATCATTTCCAGATTTGGTTTTTAGATACAGCTGTGATTCCATGGCTTTGCTACTCTTGGTGGCAGGATTAATGAGGCTTCCCTAAAAGCTGTCCAAGCCCCAACTATATGGGGGTATGGAAAAATTTTAAAAGATGCTTGCCTTAAAATTATCAACTAAGACTACGATACTAAACCATGAACAGCTTCCTATTCGTATGTTTCAACTCAGAGCTTTCATCTTGAGAGTAGTCGGAGCCATAGGAGTTTTGACTTTCGGTCTTTCCAGGACTCTGTTGATACCAGGCAGAGGCAAGGAGACGCAGTCATTTGGTCATTAGTACAAAAACAGCTGGGGCTTTACCGCACATCGTGTTGCTGAACTGGGACGTCCATTCACTTAGCTATGGTTAATGCCTTTTGCCTTAAAGGTCTTTTCAAGTTACCATGGGCAGCGCATAACTCCACTGTCAGAGCCATGGAACGCCGGTCTGGTGAGCATGTGGATGGAGTTGATTTAGACCCTGAGTCAGGTGGAATTACACGGGGTTAGGATAGGGTGGAAGGAGAACGGGAGAGGCAGCAGGCGTCCTCACTGACCTCAGCCTTGGCAAGGGCGGCCTTAGCCGCTTGCTGCAGCGCTCCTCGGGGTTTTAAAGCGTTTCGTAGGTGGAACACAGCAATGCACACGGAAGAGCTGCTTAGGTTCCCTGGCCTCTTTTACCATAGTTAAATCATAGTTTCTTACAATTTTTCGTTGTTTCGTTTGTTTTACTTTAAAGCCAGCTACTTTTCAACCACTCAGATAATGTGTGTTGAGTTTCAAAGAGTAAAATCTAAACCCAACCAGTAGAATTTATTTAAAAGATCAGTCATTATTACTCGTTTTTGTTGTTGTTGATGTTTTGTTTTGTTTTTATTTGCTGGTTTGGTTTTTGAAATATGGTCTCCATATGTAGCCCAGGCTGACCTTGAACTCATGATCCTCCTGCCGCTACATCCACACACTGAGACTGCAGGCATGTACCGCCACGCTCAGTTAAAACAAAACAAAACAAAACCAAAAAACATTATTTTTAAAATGGCTTGTTGAGAAGTGAGTCTAAACATAGGTAAGGGTCCTGCCCATTTTGAGAATCTCTACCTTTTTGAAATAATTATATTTTGGAGCCTGCTGTCCTTGTCCTTGTGTAAGATCTCAGAGGATCAGACTAGAGAGAAGACATCTTATTTGTTTTGAGGGTCTCCTTTAACCAAGGCTGTTTCTTGAACTTGCTGTGTGGCAGAGGATGACATTAAATTCCTTCTCCTCCTGCTCCTCCTGCTCCAACCTCCCAAATGCTGGGTCAACAGGCATGTATGCACTGCTATGTTACTCTTAGGAAATACTCCTAGAATTTAGATGACAAGTATCTTCCAGAAGAGTGGGTTAAAGGCTAATGGTTAGCTCAGTGGTAGAAAAAAGGCTTGCTAGTGTGCTTAAAGCCTGAGTTCAATACCCAGTACTCCCCTCCCAAAGGGATGGGTGTAGCAGTTTGAGTAAGATTTACCCCTTTAGGCTCGTAGGCTTAGGGAATGGCCTTGTTAATGTACATGTGGCTTTGTTGAAGGAAGTATGCCATGGGGTGGACTTTGAGCTTTCAAATGCTCAAGCCAGGTCCAGTCTCTCACCCCCCAAACCCCGCATCCCCTGCTGCATGCCAATTAGGACGTAGAACTCTCAGTTCCTTCTCCAGCACCACGTCTGTTTGCATGCTACCGCACTTTCTGTCATGTTGATAATGGACTAAACCCCTGAACCTGTAATCCAAAGCCAATAAATGTTTTCCTGTATAAAAGCTGTGGCTGTTCTCTTCACAGCAATAGAAACCCTTACTAAGATAGCAGGTAATTTAAAGTAAAAGAGGACAGTTTAAGGGAGAGATGGCTCAGTGATTAGGAGCACTAAGACCTGGGTTTGATTCCAAGCACCCACATGGTGTCTCACAACCGTCTTTGACTCGAGTTCCAGAGGACCCGATGCCCTGTTCTGGCCTCTTTTGGCACCAGCATGCACAGATGTATATTCAGGCAAGACACACGATTGTATTAAAAGGAGTGGGGGGGGGCAGCTTTTAAAAGACTTTTCCTCTCCTCAATCCTCGATTTCCTCTCCTATGAAGTGGGGGTTCATGGAAGTTCCCACCTCCTGGATTTACTGTGGAGAGAGGGCAGCCATGGTAACACATGGCTGCTGTAGCCCAGTGGGAAATGTCAATCATTACAAATACCTGTGTGGTCCTACAAGCGGAAAAATATTTCTCTGTAGTCTGAGAAGTTTACAAAGACAAGGAGAACAAGATTCAGTGTTCTATCTTGTAAAGTATGAAGGGAAGTCCAAGCCTTGGTGGGAGAAAACAGTACAGCAGTGTTAGCAAGCTGACATCGGGGCTTGCAAGCACACGCCTGTCATCCCATGCAGGGAAACTAAGGCGTGAGCACCAAGTTTCTTAAGACGTACACAGCAATGCTCGCCTATAACCCCAGCATTTGGGAGGTGCAAGCAGAAGGAACAAAAATTTAAGATCATTTTCTGCCACGTGACAAGTTCAAGGAACAGCCTTGGCTAAATGAGACCCTTAAAACAAAACAAAACAAATAAAATAAAATATTTTTCTCTCTATTCTTGTGAGAATCCTACAAAGGCAAAGGGACAAGTCTTAAAATAAAAGGCCAGTATGATTTTTTTTATAAAAACAAGACAAAACAGAACAAAACTCTCACTTACTTTTATTCATTCAGGAAATATTTCTCAGAAGTCATTAGGTGAGGAGGACTGAGCTCTTATTGAACCTGGGTTAATGGAGGAGACCATGATGAATCAAATAGCCACGAGTTATAATAGAAAGTATGAGTAAAGGAAGAAAATTCTGACCTAAATACATCTTGAGGAATAAGACAGACACTGAAAAATATTACACTTGGGAAGTATGACTGTGTCATTTCTCCATCTTTATCTCTGACATAGTGGCTAGTTAGGGCACTGGGGCCGATACTGGCTTGTATGTGAGCATGCCCATTGTATCCTGCATTTTCATGGACGTATGAAAGCTTGGAATTACTAAAATGGCAAACTAATGAGTCTCCGAAGTCACAATTTCATGCCATGACCATACCCACAGTTTACAGGAACCAGAATCTCTGGCCAGGAAGGGCTGGGTGGAGTTGAAGAATACAGCCCGAGGACAGCAAGGCCAAAGGCCAAAGACAGCTGTCCTGTCCAAAGCAGGGGAAGTTAGAACCCACAGTGAGTTAGAGCCCACAGTGTGGGAAAGCTGAATGTCCGGAATGTTAAGACAAAAGACAAGAGCAGGCCCAGGGGACAAGGTCATCGCACATCCAGGAACACAGGCACACCCTTCTCCAGAGGGCCAGTTTAATAAGCTGCCATTTGTGTTTTAAAAATTTATGCAGCAGACAGCCTCCCCAGAGAGTGGTCACTTTCAAATGACACCACACTTCATCTGTGGGTGATAAAATGCGTGCTGAGTATCTAATAGAAAAAAACAAACAGTAGAAAGTGTCTATGTGCATTGCTACAGAAGGGGTGCAGTGGTCTGTTTTGGTTGTGGGTGCATGCACTACCAGGCCCTCTGAAGCCAAGAACATATGGACATTCCCCCAGGAACAGCCTGACCCCTCCCTTTCAACTTGGTCCTTCTGATATTAAAACCCCCTCCTTTAACAAGTTATCAAAAGCACTGGGCCAAAGCCAGGCTAAAGTTTAGGGGTCAATCTAAGTTGAAGATAGTACTTCACTTCCGATCCTGAAAGTTTGCTCCCAAGACTGTGATGGCCATGGTGGAACCAACCATCAAGAGGTAGGTCCAAGTTAGGTTATACAAGATCAAATTATACATCCTCCCTCCTGGGATGAAGAGGGGTGAATCAGATGGCATTTGTCCTCTTTGACCTATGAGAGTTGCCCGCTGATGTCTCAGTCTGGTATGGCATTGGCAGAGTCTCCTGAGAAGCCTTCTGCAGGACTGCACTTAGCAGAGAGATGAAGCTGGTAACAGAGACCTGTGGTTGTTGGGGTAAGCCAAGGGCTACATTCCTATTTCCTTTGCTAGACCGTGTCTTTTGAGCAATGGGGCTTAGTACCTGTTAGCAGCCTGGAGCTGAGACCGTTGTGTTTCCACACCAGCGGCTTCCCTCGTGCTTGAGTATCTTTCTGAGCAAGACTGGTTTACAAACACCAGAAATATTTTTTGCTTTTATTTCCCGACTCAACAAGATGTTTCTCTTATCTTGGTTTTTATGCATTTTTCTGAAGCATCTTGCCAGTGGTTCCTGTTTGCTTCTTTTTCACATCTGTTAAGTTTGGGTTTGGGGTGGGGTAGTTTTGTTTTCCCTTTCATTTCCCCTCTCCTCACCCCACCTTCCACAAATATTTTTTTTTCTCTGAAGACAGGGAGGGTCCCTTGTAGCACTGGCTAGCCTGGAACTCACAGCGATCTGCCTGCCACTGCCTCCAACACTGCTGGGATTAAAAGCACACACCACCCTGTGCTCCCATTACTAATTCATGAATCAAGGGAGCAGGACTGTCATTCAGCGTTTAGTAAACTAAGGTGGGAGGATCATGAATTCCTGAGGTACAGAGCAAGACTAAAAGTAAAGAGATCAAGACGGAGGGAGGGAAGAGGAGAGAAGGAAAGAAGGGAAGAAAGAACGAACAAACGAAGGAAGAATGAGCAATGTAAGACATTTCTTTATTTGCCACGTATGGCTGTGCTCATTAATCCTGTCCTCAGGAGGCAGAAGCAGGAGAATTTCTGTGAATTCAAGGCTACACGGATTTGCAGAGTGAGCTCTAGGACAGTCCGGGCTCGAGAATGAGACCCTGTCTCACACAAACTGCTACAGAACTCCCACTTCTCAAATTTTTGGTAAACATAGAGTTGGTGATTAGACTTTCGGATTGAATGTCTGACTGGATCTCCCCTCCTTTTTCAAGTGACAGAATTCTCAAGAACGGGAACATGTCCCTGATCTTTGAGCTCTAAGATTCCCTGTTAAGAGTGCGGTCTCTATATCATGCTACCAGGAGGTGAGGACTTGCTGGAGCAAGTTAGGTCCCCTTTCATTCTTTTCTCAGCTTCCTGGTCACGGGAGGTGGGTAGTCTCCTCGACCAATGGCCTTATGTCCTGTGCCACCAGAGGCCTAAAGCAACAGGTCAAGTGACCGCCAACTGAACTTTTTAAAACCATGAGACAAGTAAACTTTTCTACTTAAAAGTTGATTACCTTGCTAAGCATCGATGGCTCATGCCTTCATCCCGGCCTCAGGCAGGCAGAAGCAGGCACATCTCTGTGAGTTTGAAGCCTGTCTGGTCTGCAGAGTGAGTTCCAGGACAGCCAGGGCTACATAGTCAGACTCTGTCTCACAACAGAACAAAGCAAAACAACAAGGAAAAAGGTTGATTACCTCAGGCATTTTGTCACGATGAATGTGACTAATATAGGAAGGAGAAGTGAAGGAGGGTGTTGTCACCTCTATTGAAGCTAAGAGCTGGGTAGTAGGGAGGAAGACAGTGACAGAAGAGGCTCCTGGTCCGCAGAGATAGACAGATAAGCTGCAGGGAGGTAAAGGCTGCCTCAGCAGTTAAGGATGCCAGCTCTGGTCCCGGGCTGGAGGACTTATCTGCAGGGCAGAGCCTCACCCCTGAGATCTGAGAATGTGCCATCAAACTTCTCAGGCAGATGGCAGAACTCCAGGGCAACCTCGTATTTCCTTGAAATGACCTACCCTGTAGTTAGCACTTCAGCCCGAGTCTCTGACCTCCCTTTAAAAGTTTGAGCTTCCAGAAGCTTCTCCACCATTTTTATGTTTTACATTGAAAAAGACAGGTTGTCCCTATGTTACTCAGGTTGCTCAGAACTTGTGGCCTTCCTGCTTCAGCTACCTAGATGCAGAGACTGCTGGCATGTACCACCACATCCAGCCAAAACCTTTCCCCCTACCCCTAGCCTAAAGGCTTCTTCAATCCCTGTGGAGAAAGGGAGTATTTCTTTAAAAGTCTTACATTAAACTTAATGTAGGAAAAAAAAAAGAATGCTAAACCCCAAGCAGGCATGGGTAGCATTTTTAAATGCTCACCACAGACCAGCTGTGAACTTGGGCTAGCTAGCAACTGCTAGTTTCTATATCTGAAAGTGGGGAAGGTTATGGGTTATTTGGGGGGAGAGGTTGATGTAAGAATTACATAAAATAAAGTTCATAAGCTCCCAGGCTGGATGGACCCTCGGTTAATGAAATCAACATGTGTATGTTATTGTCATCCCCATAGCAGCTCCAGAGAAACCAAAATAGAATCTACAGCTCCTTTAGAACCAACGGTAGCTAGAGGCTAGCACAGGGACATTTGGAGCATGGGTGTGGAATTTATACTTCAAGATAAGGATTTTTTAAAAAAAAAAAAAAACTTTTTAGGAAATTAGCGAAAGAAGTTACTGCTTAGAGGACAGTAAAAATCCTGTTGACATCAAGCTAGCTGTGTAGCTAGCTTTTATTCCTGGGTGGTTACCAGTGTGAGAACCCTTCCAGCACTTTCTCTTCCTTGTTGACTCCTCTGTGGAGGCTGAAGGAAGTTTTGGAAGAATAGCTAACAGGACTCTAAGTGTCTCAGACTTGAGGCTTATCTAGTCTAATGTGAGCTTTTAGTTTGTTTTGTTTTATTGAGGGGCTGGGGATCGAACCCGGAGATTGGTGAATAGGAAGCAGAGCTACCCTGTGCCACTTCGCCAGCCATAGTCTAACAGCCTAAGCAACATGAGATCCTGTCTTTAGAAAAATCAATCAATGGATAAGTCAATAAGTTAATTAATCAATTAATTCATATGCCACCTAAAACCATCTTGGGTACACCAGTGGCATAGGGGGGTGATCCACATTATATATATATATATATATATATATATTGATCCTGCCCTTCATTTTGTATGTGGGTATCACTGAGAACCAGGCAGGTGAAACTACTAGCCACAGAGTTCCCCAGTCCCATTTAAAGTTGCTGTATTAAATAATTTTGTAATTAGAACCATGTAGGCTGGGTGTATGTCTTAGCATACACAGGGGCCCGGGTTCAATGCCAGCACAACAAACAAAACCTCTAGGTTTTTTGAGTTGTACCAACTTTCCAGTTTTCCTTATGTCCCCACCTCCCACACCCCCCAAGATTTGAGAGAACGAGCCACGTAAGGATTGGCCTTCTTGACAAAGAGAACATGACCTGTCACATAGATTCTGAAAGTACGTGGAGATGGGTCAGAAGACAAAGGGCTAGTTCTGGTGGTTTGTTTCAATTTTAATAACCGAAGGAACATATCCCACAGTGGAAACACATTTACCTTTCTGTTTGTCCTGTTTCTTGAGTTTGTCAGGCTGGCCCGATTAAGGCCAACAGCTCTGGCCTCCTCCTGACCCCGGAATGCCTTGTGCATTGAAACCTGAGTGTTAGTTCCTGTTTGCACTATTGTACCTTGTTAGAGAAGGCGTTTCTATTCTCCAGAGAGGGAACAATAAGCTACTGTATGTTTGCTCTCTAGAGCTCATTTCTTCATGTTTTCATTAGTTTTATTCATAAGATTCTATTAGAGGCGATTGTTAAACAGCTGGAAATGTCCCCAACAAAGGACAAAAAGGTTCTTCAATAAAACAAGAACAGCCCATCCCCTGCCCAGACTTGAAGGACCATAAATTAGTGTAATAAACTGCAGAGTATAAGTAAGTAGCTTTTCTTCTTAGTCTTCTAGGGACCTGGAGCTCGGGACTCTGTCTGAAACTAGGTCAGCAACCTAGTTTAAAAAAAAAAACAAACTTACTAAACACGCGTTGGAGTTTGCTGCTTTGAGAAATTATGGCTCTGTCTAGTTAAATTTTAACCCTGCTTGCTCATTTTGCTGGATTCAGGTTATCTTGCGCAACTTTGAACAATTGAATTTTTGGTAAAGTTGTTAATCATAGCCTCTGTTAAAATATTCCCCTTTAACCTTTTCTGGCAATCAGGGTAAGAAGAGCACTTTCTGGTTTATCCTGCAGATTTCATCTGATATGGGTCTATTGTGGCATCTGACACCCCTAGATCCTTTCCCTTTCAATTTTGAATTCAAGAAGGCACCTGAATGCAAGTCACTTTGCTCCATGACTACTGACAACACACAAGGCCCAAAGGACAAAAATTTCAGAATCTGCCTGGTCACGTGATCTGAAGCCAAGGGCACAAAAGCAACCCCATCGCTTAATATTTATTAAGGATTCAGTTCGCAGGGGGAGCGAGCCACCAACAAACGCTGAAGCACAATCAGATCTCAGTCACAGGAGAGACTTGGCCCATACACTGGAGCGAGCCTTAGTCTTTTTGTGAATTCTACAGTTTTTAAATAAAGCACCATGGAGCTAGTCATTCTAGAGAGGAGAAGAAAAAAGTCCTTTGGAAAAACTTTGGATGTGTTGAAACACACGCCAAACCCTTCCCTGGATTTTTGCAAAGGCTTCAGACTGCAGAGTAGATGAGCTTTGTAGGGGTTTTTGTTTGTTTGTTTGTTTTGTTTTGTTTTAATCCTAGTTTATAAGCCTGAAAAACAATTAGGTTAAGGATCAGGAATTTTACAAAAAACAAAAGTTGTTTCCCAGTACAGTGGGTAGTTATCTTATTTTGAATTAAGTGTTTCCTAGCAGGCAGCTGGTGGTCATCCACCTGCCCCCACCCACTCCTTCATGATGTTTGTCCACAGTTATTTCCCCTAACACAGCTAGCAACGTTGGCCCATCTTTGAATTCTTTAAACAAGTAGCCAGCCATCTCTCCAAGGCCCTGGACAAGTATTCCCAGAACAGGATAAGTCCCTCTCTAACCAGTGAATACCTCATTTGTTCCATAGGCACCGAGACAATTTCCTAACTGTTTATTCGCTGCTGGCACTTAGAAACTGAAAACTCACAGTCCGATGGCCATTCCTTTCATAACCCTTAAATTAGGTCTGAAACAATGGTAGGCGTGAGGAGATGTTTTCTCTCCTCCTTTAGATGTGTGCAGGAATTTTTAGGGGATCTGTGGAACTGTCTGGGAAATGTCACACCTACCTGGGCAGCACACCCAGACACTGGCACCTGAGGAGTTCTTACTTGCTGTGGACAAGAACACACCTTTCAGGATAAGGCATCCCTCCATGCTTACATTTAAAACCAAGACAGAAAGAAAGGAGAGACTTCTGATTTAGAAACAAGAGCCTTGTTCTGCCTGGGCCTCTGTGAATTACACAATTTTAAACAAAGCAATATGGGACATTACAATAGAACGAAGACGGGACAGTTTTCTGGCAAAATAAAATGCATTAGAACCACATGTTAAATGCTTCCCTGTGTGAACGGGACCAGACCTATCCCCATCCTCTGGTCGTCTGGGCTGTTTCTCAGGTACTCTTTGGGTCTGTTGGCATGCTTGACTCCCATGCTGGTCTCAGCCCCACACACACACACTAGGTTTGCTTTTTCAGGATTCTGAGTTCTCGGGCAGGTTTGTGCTCTCAGAGGCCATGCTCTGCCATTTCTTCGAGGCTGGTTGAGAATAGGGCTGACTTTCCCCTTGCTAGAATCCCCCTTTCTTTCCTTCAGGTGGCCTCTCTCATATGCCCCTTACCTGTACCGGCCTGGATGGCATCGAGCTGGGATGTCGTCGTTGACTCTGATTCTTTTTGCTTTTCCCTCTACTTACTGAAACCTTGTACCAGACTTCTGCCCAACGTTTGAATTCACAAAATAAGAAATTCAAAGGTCGATATAAATTCAAACCTGAGCCAAGCATGTTGGTGGGTATCTGTAATCTCAGATTTTTGGAGATTGAGGCAGGAGGACACCAAGTTCTAAGTCAGTCTGGGGACCATGGTTAAATTCTGCCTCAAAAACAAAACAAAACCTTCTAGATCTGATTAAAGAAAAACAAAACAACAAAATGGAACAATGTGATATTGTGACAATGTGAACTATTTAGACAATCAATAGTATCGCTGGTTATCCCTTACTTGGAGGAGTTAGTACTTCACGCTGGTGGCTAGTCTTTGTTTTATCTTCAAGAGGGAATTCTTCGGCTCCTTACTGTGGGGGGATAAACTAGGAAGAATGTGGCAGAGGCCAGGAAAACATTCAGAAGTGTGGGACGAGGGGAAGGATAAGAATGGCAAACAGACGTAGAGTATTTATTTACGAGAACACATTCACTTGTAATTCATAACTCCCTTTAAGAATGTAGGGCTGGGACTGGAGACAAAGCTCAGTGGTCAGGAGCACTTGCAGCTCTTCCAGAAGACGTGGGTTTGATTCCCCTTGGCTACACAGAGGCTTACAGCCTTCTGTAACTCCAGTTCCAGGGGACTCAACATCCTCCACCATCCATGGACACCAGCGCCACGCATGGTGCACTCACATACGAACAGGCAAAATGCTTATACACATACAATAAAAGTAGCAAATGAGTCTTTTAAAAAAAAGACAGAATGTAGTTTTAAAAACAACAGAATGTAGTCCCGGGGCTGGAGAGGTGGCTCAGTGATTCAGAGTCTTACAGAGTTCAGTTCCCGTCCCCCTGGTCAGACAGCTCACAGCTGCCTGTGAATCCAACTCTGGGAGATCCAGCACCCTCTTCCGGTCTCCTGAAGCATCTACACATACATGCACATATACACATGGATAAAAATAAAATAATATACCTTTAAAAATGTGGTACTTAAACACGTTTTACCCCTAGCAGCAACATCCCCGCTTTAAAAAAAAAAACCTTCTCTTTAGAAAGAAAATATGATCTACTGAAGGAACATGGGCTTGGTTTGTTCTTTCATTTCCTTTTAATAAATATTACAGAGGTAGAAATTATGGGAAAGAACATATTGTTTCTAGGGCTCACTGAGTGTAGAAGAGGCAACAGTTTCAATTATACCAGGGAGATAAGAGTGTCCCGAGAGTCTCCAGACCAGTATTTCCTAACACCCTTGCTCTGCTCACATCCTCAGAGCAGCCCCGCTCACGGTCTGAGAACTAAGAAACTATTCCAAGTCTGGCACAAAGTAAATCCGCTTGGAAAATGTGCTCCAGAACAAAGAAAAGAAAAGAAGCAACACCTGCCCACAAGCTGTAACATCTTTCAAGATCATAACCCAGCCCTTCTTCTTCAGAGCGCATCTCTCTCTGCATCCACAGGGTAAATCCTCAGAGGCCATGTTTGCCCTTATAATCTTATCGCCCTACCTACAGCTCAGGCAGGGATGGATCTACCACAGCTCAGGTGTGGAGAGGAAGAGGATGATGGCTCCTCTATGGTGAAGGAGCTACAGTATTGTGATCTTGGGCATCCCCATGCCCTACAAGGAGAGGCATTTCACATCAGATAAAAAGGAGTGGGGCAGACGCACCAAAGGAAACAGGAGGATTGCAGGAGGAGCTGCACAATTCTACTGGTTCCTCCCAGACTCCCAGCTGCCTGTCTACTGGGTGAGTCTGAGATATTATTGCCTCTAACTACATAAGAAAGCACCCTTTAAATTTAAAGCATATTAAATCATTCTCTCTCTCTCTCTCTCTCTCTCTCTGTGTGTGTGTGTGTGTGTGTGTGTGTGTGTGTGTGTGTGTGTTTTCCAGGCAGGGTTTCCCTATGTAACCCTGGCTGTCCTGGAACTTGCGCTATAGACAAGACTGGCCTCAAACTTGCAGAGATCCTCCTGCTTCTGCCTGCAGGGTACTGGGATTAATTAAAGGTGTTCCAGCACCACCCAGCCCAATCACTTTTTCTTGCTTATAATTGAATCTTTTTTTTTTTTTTTTTTTGGTTTTTTTTTTTGGGGCTGGGGATCGAACCCAGGGCCTTGCGCTTCCTAGGCAAGCGCTCTACCATTGAGCTAAATCCCCAACCCCTTATAATTGAATCTTAACAAGACCCAAGAATTAAAAACTAAGAGTTGCTCAATATTATTCCCCAATAACGAAAGGCTTAAATGAGCTATTGCATATTAATATGGTTAATTTTTTAAAAGATTTATTTCATTTCAAGCCGTATTTTTGACATGTGTGTGCATACAGGTGTAGGTGCCGTGGAGGTGACCGGTACAGATGGCTTGGGGCTAGAGGTTCCTACAGAGCCACCTGACAGAGGTTCTGGGAATTGAACTTGTTCTTCCTCTCCAAGACCCGTGTTTTTTTTTAAATGCTTTTAAATTATTTTTAATTATGTATATTTATTTTTGTCTCTTTGTGGGTATGTGCATATGAATACAGGTGCCGGCAGAAGCCGGAGACTCCTGGAGCTGGAGTGAGCCTCTTGATGTGGGTGTTAGGACCTCTGCATGAAGAGGAAGAGCTCTTATCCACGGAATCATCTGTCCAGTGCCCAGCAGGAAGTGTTCTTAACCACTGAGCAGTCTAGTCAGCCGCCTGTCTGCATGCATTTAAATCAGTGCTTCAAACTGTCTGCATGGGAAAATGCAGAGTGTGGAAGTATATGCCCACATGGCATGCAGCTGTCAGCAGGGGCTGGCGGAATCCACAAGGTGGACTGTTACTAAGTAGTGGAGGGATTGCTGAGAATTTACCTCAGGGTCTCATAATCCATTCACATCCTCTATCACTGAGCTCCACCCTCAGATCCCTAACAGTATCTTTTAAACAAAAACTGAGCCACTGGGACTTTGAGATATGATTTTTGAACATCCTTCCAGAATATTGATTATTCTGATTATTCTATATCTCATTGTCTCCCCTGAAATCAGTTGTTCTTGAATCCTTCTCACTTTTTTTTGATGTGTGTGTGTGTGTGTGTGTGTGTGTGGTGTATGATTGTGTGCATGTATGTGTGTGGTGTGTATGTGTGTATGCATGTTTTTTCCAGGTCTGTGGGCTCATATGTAAGGCGCACATGGATGTGTGTGTGCCTGTGTGTAGAGGCCTGAGGTTTATCAATCTTCTTTGATTACATGCCCGCCTTTTTCTTGTAGCAGGGTCTTTCAGTCAAACTTAGAGCTCACAACACAGCTTGCTGTCCTTGTCTTTGTTTCCTGAGGCCAGAGTTATAGGCTGGCTGCCATGTCTGTGTGGCATTTACGTGGGTTTCTGCGACTCTGAACTCTGTTCCTTGTACCTGTATGCTGAGTGCTTTAACTACTGAGCCATGTCTCCAGCCGGCCATTTATGTCTTTCATTGCCCACATATAATACACAAATTTAATGACTGTGACAGGAAGAGCTGCTGCTGAGCTGCCTCCTCGTATCGTGTCCCCTGTCAAAGGCACAATGCAGGAGCCACCATCTCACCTGGATGGCCATGTGTCCCTAGCCAGCTCCTCCAGGTCCACTTAGCTCCCTTGAGTGTCAGTCTTCACAGAAAATCGATAGTAGTTGTCAAATAATACCCAGACTTATGATTCCTATTTTCCAAAAGAAGGAAGCAGGACTCCTTGGAGAATTAAGTGGTTACAGTTTGGGGCAAGAATTGTAAAAGATTGGAGGAGACAGGAACGGTACAAGACTAGCTCAGAACATCTTACCACATCAGATATGAGTGAGGCAACTGAAGAGTACTGAGGTCATGTCAAGAAGACTTAGAAGGCAATTACAAGAGGCCCTGCTGGTGAAAGGCAGGACAAACCAAATATTGAGTTTCGAAGGAAGTAACTGCAAGAGACTGGGACTCATCAGAGTGCTTGCATCACTTACGGAGGGCTGATGAGATAGTTCAGTGGGTGAAGGTGTTTCTGCCCCAGTTTGATGACCCAAATGCAGTTCCCAGGCCTCCTGTGAAAATGGAAGAAGAGACCTGATTCCATAAAGACGCATGTTCATCACCACATGGTAAGCATGTGTGGTGGTTTGAATATGCTTGGCCCAGTGAGCCACTATTAGGAGGTGTAGCCTTGTTGGAGGAAATGTGTCACTGTGGGGGTGACCCTCCCCCGTAGATGCCAAAGGATAGTCTGTTCCTTGGATTCCTTCAGATGAAGATACAGAACTCTTAGCTCCTCCTGTGCCATGCCTGCTTGAATGCTGCTATGCTCCTGCCTTGGTGATACTGGACTCAATCTCTGAACCTGTGAGCCAGCCCCAGTCAAATGTCCTTTATAAGCATTGCCTTGGTTGTGGTATCTGTTTGCAGCAGCAAAACCCAAACTAAGACACCATGGTATGTGCATCCACATACACACATAATAGCAATAATTAATAGTAATAATGTGTGCCCACATATACACACAATACCAATAATTAATAGCAATAATGTATACCCACATATACACACAGTAACAACATTACCACACACTAATGGGTACCAAAAAACCCTGAATTCAATAACTGTATGGGAAAATACTCCTCCAAATTATTCGAAAAGCTTTATTAGTGATTATAGTGGTGCAGAACTAATATACGAAGGCCAATCGCTTCCTTATCTGTCTGCGACGATTTGAAACCTAAAACATAATGATGTTTATATTAGTGCCAAAGTAGGGGAAAACAAAAACAAACAAACAAATCTGCAAAAGAAAGCAAAATCCTTTGGTTATAAGCCTAACAGATATGTAGATGAGGAAATCTACAAAGGTCTGATGAGAGGAATCACAGAGTTAATAAGGGCAGAGTAGTTCACGGCCACAGTCCCAGACAACAGGTGCTGGAAGAGTTCCTTCCTACAGGGCTGTGACACTACCCAGGGCCACACAGCAGGACCTGTTTCACATTGGAAGGCTGTATTAACTGTCCATTTGCTTCTGTGTTACGTACCATGGTCAACAGTGACTCTTAGAGGAAGAGTTTATTTTGGCTTATGGTTCCAGACCCATGAGAGTCCATCATGACGAGGAGGCATAGGTCAGGCAGAATGGTGGCCAGAGCAGGAAGCTGAAAGACTCATCCACAGGCAGAAGAGAGTGAGCTGGACCTCAACCACACACAGTGAAGCCAAGCTGGAAATGGCATGGTGTTTTTAAACTCTCAAAAGCCCGCCCCTAGCGGTGCACTTCCTCCCGAAAAGGCTGCAACTCTGGAAGGAAGGAGCACATGTTTAAATGCCAGGCGATGAGGGGAGGGGGCATTTATCATTCAACCCACAACAAAAACAAAGGACAAAAAGATATGATTAATCATGGGGCTAGTCCACATTTGCGGATGTGCAGATGCGTTATCAGGCTTTAAAGTAATAACATTCAAAAGCTACCCCTGGCTATTTTGTCTACAAACTGATTATCACATGTATTCGAAAAAAATCAAAGAATCTTTATTATTTTGAAAATTGGTAAATAGAATGAAAAGATGAGCAGGAATATGTTAGATGTGTCACTTTTCAGATGAAAAAAATTCAAATGTCAAGTTGCACTTTAAATAAAAATCATACTTTGTTGTTTATGTGTATGTGCATGTGTATGTGTATGAGTATGAGTATGTATATGTATATGTATACACATTTATTTACTAATTTGTTTGGGGTTATTTGAAACTGTACCATGGAAGTTAGAGAGTCACTTTCATGAGTCCTCTTCTTCCGCCGTGTGGGCCCTGGGGATCAAACTCCAGTTATTGAGGTCGGTGACAAGTGCCTTAACCCAGGGAGCTGACTCGCTAGCTCTGACCTAGCATCTCCTAACCAACATACATCTTACTTCATACCATTGAGTCTTTGCTTGTGATGTCCCAGGCATATAAGGCATCAAACGAGACGTGAGCTTTCTCGTTACCATAGTTATCTTCATTCTTCAGAACTAACTTCTTCAGTGGGTGTCTTCCCTGACCCCTGCAGTTCTTTTTGTCACCTTATTACGATGATGTACCTGAATGACACTTGTTTTGTTTACTTATTTTTGGTTGTTTCTCCGAGTTAACCATAAATTCCAAGATAGGAGAGATGTTTTGTTTGTATCCAGGATATTCACACACCCGGTAACTATTTATGAAAAAAGCAAATTTAGAAATATAAGGGCTTGAAGAGATGGCAAGGACAAGAACTGGGTTCTTAGCCCCCAATTTCCTGTAGTCTCAAGTGTCTTCTTCTGGCATTTGTAGATACCTACGTGCATGTACACACACACACACACACACACACACACACACACACACACACTTTTTAAAAGTATAAAAATGTTTTAAAGAGCAAATAAAGTCATCTACCCAGTAGAGATGAAATAATTGAAGAATAGGTAAAACTCAAAACAAACAAAAAGTAGTCCAGTGAGGATGACTGTGGCCCTTGAGAAGTCTCTGTGTGTAGCAGGGTCAGGAGGGGACTCGAAAAATAGATTCCCAGGAAGAAAAAGGAACAAAGAAACATGATTACCTTAGGCTTTTTGAGACCCGTGGGATATCTTATTCCTTTTTCCCATAGCAAAATATCATAAGCTGGGCTCTTAACAAATAAAAGGAAATTATTTCTCATTGTTCTGGAGAATGAGAAGCCTAAGATCAAGACACCAGCAGATTTAGTGTCTGTAATACACGTTTGTGTGTCCTTGTTTGTATGTATATATGTATATATATTTATATATGCACACACACGTATATGAATATATCAAAAATCAATTGGGAAGTATCATCTATATCTACTAGATATAATTTTTTTGCATATTAGAGGTGTGATTCATTCCCAATGATCTATGGTATGACTACTTGGAGGTAAGGAGTTGAATCTTCCTTCTACACATTTTTGAAAGGTTTATTATTTGTTTGTATGTATGTATGTATGTATGTATGTATGTATGTATGTATGCATGTATGTGCATCTGAGTGTATTGATATATGTGTAAGTGCCTGTAGAAGCCAGAAGGAGTCTCCTGTAACGAGAGTAATAAGATGTTATGAGCTACCTAATGTGGGTGCTGGGAATAGAACCCAGGGTACAAAATGTGTAGGAGAGGGAAGGAGATTGAGAAGGTGTGTGTGTGTGTGTGTGTGTGTGTGTCTTAGTTAGGGTTTTACTGCTCTGGACAGACATCATGACTAAGGCAAGTCTTATAAATGACAGCATTTAATCGGGGCTGGCTTACAGGTTCAGAGGTTTGGTCCATTGTCATCAAGGCAGGAAGCATGGCAGCATCCAGGCAGGCATAGTGCAAGAGGAACTGAGAGTTCTACATCCTCATCTGAAGGAAGCCAGGAACAGACTGGGCATCCTCAGGTGGTTAGGAGGAGGATCTCCAAGCCCATCCCCACAGTGGCAACAACTTCCTACTTCCTCCAACAAGGCCCTACCTTCTAATAATGCCACACCCTGGGCTGAGCATATGCAAACCATCACAGTGTGTTTGTGTGTATGTGTTTCTGTGTGTGTGTGTGTGTGTGTGTGTGTTTCCTTTGTGTGGGTATGTATATGTGTCTGTGATTGTACCTGGAGGCCAGAGGATAATGTCAGATGTCTTACTGTATTATTTTCCATCTGATTCCCCTGAGATGTCACTGAACCTGGAGCTGTCTTGCAGCTGACAAACCCCAGTGATCCTTTTATTTCTACTTCCCATAGGGCTGGGATTATAGGAGTGTGTGGCCATCCCTGGCTTTTTATGTGGATGCTGGGACTTTGAACTCTGATCTATATATTTGTGCAGCAGATGCTCTTATCCACTGAGCCATCTCCTAAATCCAGTCTTGCATACGTTTAACATGCCCTGCCATGAAGCTCTGGCCCCAGCCATTATGATTTTAGTTTTGGCATGTATCTTATACCCACTTATACCATTCCCAGGCTATTGTGTTCCATTGAGAAGACTGTCTCCTCGATTTTCTATCTGCTGCCGCCACTCTTTGGTAGAATGTTTTAGTATCTGATACAGCGGGCTCCCCACCTTGTCTTGAGATTGGTATTTTCACTTCCTTATTCTTTCAGAGGACAGTCAGAATAACTTCCACATTAAAAGAAAAGTTCCTTTGACTTGTGGATTGATTATGAGTGCAGACACTCTATGAGAGGAAACGTCTGGAAAATATCCGGATGCTAGGGCCTGAGGAGGGTCCTGCTCCTGGGTCACTCAGCCTGTGATGTCATGATCTCCCCTTTCCAGGCCACAGTCTCTCCTGCTGAGAATGACGTTCATCTGTGCAGTGCAGAGACTTCCTCTTCTCTTAAGAGGCCTGGTCCAGAGTTTGTGTTCATGACACATTTGTGTTGTGGCTGATCTGAGACTTGAAGGCTGAACTCACTATAGTTTCAATAGCTTCTTTGTAGCATAAATGCACACACTTCAGAGTAACTGCGGGATATGCTCAACTTCCAACACTTTTTCTTTTTAGGAATTGTATCTTTTATCAATTGACAAAAGTCTCTCGATATTTTAATACGGAAATCTCTTTCCTTTGTGAAATGTATTCATTTGAAAGTAAATAGCCCTTGTGGTTGGATATTTCTCTCTAATTCCCTTAACCATTTACAATTTTATTGTATATTAATAAATATATTCTGTGCATTATATATTGTTTATTACAAAATAAAATCTAAATTCTGTACCTGTTAATCGTGTTGCTTGAATGCTGGACCCTGTAGTTGTGCAATGCACAGCCAACATCTGTATGCTAAGACTGAAAGCAAAGCCACAGTTACAGTTGTCCAAGGCCGCATCGAATGCTGAATTATAGCGCCTGAAAAGACCGAGGTGCTTCCCTGGGCACCTCTTGGGCAACCTGTATTTTTCCTGGGATGAAGGAATACAGATGATAATGAGACGTAACAAATTGCTTCTCCGTGTCCCATTTTATCATTTATTACATCTGTTTTCTATGAAGGATGGGAATTGTTACAACCCACGTGCTCATACTCTATTCAAGATGAGAAAAAAACGATAGATTATGTGACCTTTCCAGATGATAAGTAGTAGAGCTAAGCCTTTGGACCCTAAAGCATTAAGTTCCCATTATTAGGCTTTGCCTGGGGCTGGCAAGCATAAGACTCTGAGTTTGATACCCAGACCCTGCTGTAGTGGGGAATGTTTGTAATAGCAAAGCTGGAAAGGGGGAGACAGCCAGATCTGTGGCCCACAATAGCTGGCCAGCTTAGCCTACTGGGTAAGCTCCAGGCCAGCAGAGACTCTGTCTTTAAAAAAAAAAAGTAGTGAAGCTCCTGAGGAATCTCAATTTCTCCCTCTCCTTCTCCCTCTCCTCCCACCCCCCCTCTCTCTCTGTGTGTGTGTGTGTGTGTGTGTGTGTGTGTGTGTGTGTTAGCATGCATACATAACATGTATATGAACTTTGGGTTCCATCCTTAGCATGAGAAAGGGAGAGCGAGAGCAAGGGGGAGGGAGAGGAAAGGAAAGAGGGAAAGGGAGGGAGGGGGGGGGAGGAGGGAGAGAGAGAGAGAGAGAGAGAGAGAGAGAGAGAGAGAGAGAGAGAGAGAGAGAGAACAAAAGGAACTCTCTTACCTTTGTTGTTTTTCTCCCTCTGGATTTTCCCACGTGCCCACTCTTCTTTCCTAACAAGTAACCAATACATTTCAATTCATTTCTGCCCACTGTCAGCAATAAAATCTATAACTGCACTTAAGTTTTCAAAAGGTAATTTCTGAATCACCAGCAATGCTAATGAGAATCAAAACACAGTATCTTTCCTATCGGTGCACATATTCTCCCTTCAAGATCGTCATGCTGCAGCCTACGTGTGTTAGAGTCCTGGGGATGAACAAGAGATACCTACTACCCACTCAGAAGCCGCATCTACGGCATTTAACAAAATTTCATGTCTCACTCCCCACCCCCCACACCCACGTTTCTGTTCACTCCACGGTGGGGCACCGTTAATGGTGGTTTTAATTCCCAGTGAATATGAGGCATAATTTATGCTAATTTGAAGGTCGAGAATTTCTCCTCTCTTGTAGGGAGTACTTAAACTATTTCAGACTGTTTATTTTTATCTTCTGGGAAGACTAGATAATGGTAAATGTAGAATGTATTGCGAGGCAGTCTAATTGTACATATATAGTTGTAAATGATGAAGTGTTACTCAGGCTTTGTGGTTCTTTTCCCTTTAAACCCTGAGGCTTTGGGTACCATGACTTATATCCACAGTCTTGATGACCAAACTGTTTTAACCAGATTGGAAAATATAGGATATCATGATGGCCAAAGAAATGTTGAATAATTGAATTTCTGGTTAATACACAAATGCAAAAGCAATACTGAGACCCTGAACTCATCACTAAACAGTTTCATAGATTTTAAAGTCTTTGGTCCACAAAGAAGGACTGTAAAAATGGTAATTCAGTCAGAGAATGTGAACACCCGCAAACAGACAATTCTTTTCATCTAAACTGCAAGAAATAAATCTATAATTGAGTGATAAGGAAAAATCTGGAAAGAGGTTATTGAAGTGGAAACTTCTAGTTTTTGGAAGGTTAGTTATGTCAAATGATGTTTTGCTGGGGCACACAGGGGAAAGGATGTCTTGCTAAAGAAGACACATGAAAGACTGCTTTCCTGAAGCAGACAGAGGTGAAAGGACACATGATGAAGGAGTGTAACTATGACCCCACAGACAGTGGGAGATGAGCACTGAGCTTTGGTTTGGTTTGCTCTGCCTTGCTATTCTTCGCTAAAGACATGCATATATTGGATGGCTTTACATAGCGTTGTTGAGCTGGACTAGTGGTAACACTGCCATTGAGAGAAACTGAACAAGAGCTGTTCTCAGGGTTCCTGCAGTGGCTTGCTGCCTCTGGGGTCTCACCTCAGGCCAGTTGGTGAGCCTGGCAGTTTCTTCAAGATTGAACTACAGCCAATTGGTGTCTGCTTGCTGAGAGGACTAGACTGTAGCTGCTGGTTCATGCCCGTTGTCTGCTTGCCTAGAGGTCCGCTCTGTAGCTGCTAAGTTGCATTTGCTATTTGCTATTTGCTATGGGACTGAACTGCTGTCCAAGAAGATCGAGCTCGTCCCCAAAGAACTATTGCTGAACAGGTCCGCTTCCCCCATGTCCTAATAACTTTTCTCTTCCACTGTCTCTGCTGGGTGGTGGGCTAGAGGAGAGATTGAGCCCTTATTAGAAGTATGAAAAATGAACACCATGAGTTCAGTTATTTAAGATGATTATTATGAATATGTAAAAAGGAGTGTTTTAAAATGAGAAATATTTACTCTCATGTCCCTTTCCCTCTTTGAAATCTGAAACTCTTTGTCTTGTCCACAGTCCTGGTCCTCTGTGGCTAACAGCCTGTTGTGCACGTTTCCCTTCATCAGTCTACTCTGCTTAGCCGTCTTAATCACAGCTGCTATTTTCATTGCGCCTTTTCATGAGAGAAGCGAAACATAGAGGAGGATAATTGAGGCCACAGAGTGGGTACCCAGAGCTTGTCTGAGACAGGTGTGGAGCTCACACGGGGTCAGTGGAGGGTGTGGAGCATACGCTGAGTGAGTGGAGGGTGTGGAGTGCACACTGGGTGAGTTGAGGGTACTCAGGGCACACAGGGTGAGTGGATTTTTGCATCCAAGGCAATTACTGAAAAAGCTACAGGAACCATACTACAACGTAAGATTAGAAAACACAAGCAAACTAAATAATCCTGACTTTAAATCGTTGGTATTTTGCTTCCAGTTGTTTTTATATTTTTAAATTTTTTTCTTAATTTTTGAGATCAAAGCTTAGTAAGGGCATTTCTCCCTTAGCTTCTGTCCTTCCACTAGGTCCTCCCACATGCCTCTCCCTGCTCTCCTTCAGATTCATGGCCTCCTTTTTAATGAATTACTATTTGCATTAATTTTTAATAACACTTATTCAAACTATACTCTTTGTTCTTGGAAATTAGAGAAGGGAGCCATTCAATATAGTTACTGGACATGATATATTCTGTAAGCTACAGTTCTGAAAAATCAGGAAATGCTAGAGAGAAAAAGCAGCTAAATGATACTGCCACATTCAGTGACTGACACTAGCCTGGATAGTGATTTCAGGTTTTTTTCCTTTAAAATATCTATTTAGCTAGATATAATGGCATATGACTTTAATCCGTGCACTGGAAAGGCAGAGGCACATGAATCTCTTAATTTTCGGCCAGCTTGGTCTACATAGCAAGTTCTTGGCCAGCCAGGGTTACATAGTAATAATATATTGTCTCAATGTTAAAAACAATTTAATTAGTTATATATTTGGCAACGAGTGTCACTATGTTCCTTGCTTAGGACAAGCAGAACTTCTGGGCTCCAGTGACCCTCTTGTCTTGGCCTTCTCGGGAGCTGGAACTACAGGTACACACCACAGTCCCAGGACAATGAAGAAAAGGTGTCCACGGTGGGGGGGGGAGGCAGGAGGTGAGAGGGACAGACACACCTGGTGACTAGGGCATGGTTGGCAAGACTTGCAGGGAGGCCCAAAATGACCCATAGCGCCTCTTTCTCTTGAAGCTAAGGGAGAAGTGGGCGGAGCCATCTGCACATTCTACAATGGGAGGCTAACACGCTGAGCCATGGGCTTTGCAGACTGCTGCTCTGTGAACCAGGCAGGGTCATGGATCTGGGGAAGGAGTGTGCATAAGGCAATGATAGAAGAAGGTGAGAAGAGCTGAGTAAGACCCTCTTGTGAAATGCCCCTGCTTAACTCACCAGACAAGGGGAAGCTGATGGGAATGCTGTATTTTATTCCCTTTGGTTTGTAAAGTGCATTAAAAAATGTTTTAAGTTCTTCCACAGGAAGGCATTTAGAATGGAAAATGTATTGTTGACAGTGTTTAAGATTCATGCCTCTTGCCAGAGTAGTGGCAGACGCCTTTAAATGACGACTCTTTTTCTTAAGAAGCCTCACACAGCCTTGGATGTAGACAATTGCTATTTTCTTTTGCTTGTACCTGTGTGTGTGTGTGTGTGTGTGTGTGTGTGTGTGTGTGTGTGTGTGTGTGTAAAACCTGCACATAATTATGTATTTGTTTTCTTAATAAACTCCAACATTGATTCAAAAGGGGAAACAGCAGCAATGAATCTTGGCCTTTGCCTCTTACCATGAATAAAAAAAACAAAACAAAACAAACCATGAGCGTAAAATGCAAAAACATTTCTAGAAGAAAATGAGGTTGGGGTGGGGAGGTGTATCTTAGTAACTGGCTTTGGCTAAGATTTCTCAGATACAACACAAGAAGCATGGCTATAACAAGAAATCAATAAGCCCAGTTTTTAATTAAAACCACAATGATATTCCTGATGGGATGGGTAATATTGCAAAGATAGACCATATTAGTACTTGGTGAGGCTATGGAAGAACTGAGACTGTCATGGACGGCTGGGGTAGGAGGTAACGAGGGGAGAGATTTCTGGGGCCAGAACTGGGAAGAAGAGAGGGACGGGCATCTGCAATCAGCGTGTAGAGCAAATAAATAGTTATTGAGACAAAACAAACAAAAAACAAAAAAAGAATGACCCCATAGGCTCATATTGCTGAATGCTTAGTGACCATGGAGTGGAAATCTTTGATAGGATTAGAAGGATTAGGGGGTGTGGTCTTATTGGAGGAAAAATATCCCTGGGAGTGGGCTTTGAGATTTCAAAAGCACATGTCAGGCTCAGTCTCTCTCTCTCTCTCTCTCTCTCTCTCTCTCTCTCTCTCTCTCTCTCTCTCTCTCTCTGACCCTGTCTCTGTCTCTCATCTCTGCCAGTGGATCAGGAGCAGCTCTTAGCTTCTGCCTCTTTACCATGCCAATCTGATGCTACCATGCTCCCTGACATGATGATGATGCATTAACCCTCTAAAGTGGAAGCAAGCCTTCAAGTAAATGTTTTTTTTTTATAAGTGTCACCTTGGTTGTGTCTCTTCACAGCAATAGATCTGTGGCAGAAGTGCTTATGCTACTTACAACAGGAAGTCCTGGAAGTCTACAGGCGAGAGCCTTCAGTGCCCTAGACATGCTGGAAGGACTTGGTACAAGCTAGCTTTGCTTATTGGTGGCCTTGGGCCCTCACTCCATTCATGAGGTGGAACTGTGCTGAGAATAAATGGAAGCTGCAGGGCAAACCACCCCATAATCACTTTCTCCCTTGAGGACTCTGAGGTATGTGCCACATGTCCCCAAGAGGTTCCTGAATCGTGGATTGATCCTCAGCTGTTTTCAGTGGTGTGGAGGCCATTACAGATCTCTGGATTGGCCCTTCCCTTCACTGTCTCACCCCTTCACTCCTTCATTTCTGCCAGGACCATAGTATACAGAGTCCACATTTGCACTTCTACTCTAATGCTTACTGTTAGAGTCTGTAAGTCCAAGCAAGGAGACTCAGAATGATGCTCTAGAGTTGGAACACTGGTTGATCAACAAATACAAGTTGGTAATGAAGACTCAGCATCTATCAATGAATGGGGCCCTCGTAGCCTAGCCCTTACTGATACTTGTTCAGGTAGAAGAAAGTACATTGGGCGGATGTTAGCAGAAATGTACTGGGGGAGCAATGATCACTACGAGACTTACGGAGCAGGGTTGACTCCTGTTAACTGATACAGAAACCATGAAGGGAGAAAATAATGGGCTCATGTCAGGGAGAGAGCATGAGCTAAAAGCCAAACACCTTCCCATGACATCATTTTTGTAGATGTAGAGTCAGCAAGTAGAGTCATCTGAAAAATGAGGGTCAGATTTAATGGTAAATTAAACAACAGAAATATAAAAGATTCAGAACCAAGCAGATTTCTTAAGCTAAAGTCAGGGGTTTACTTAGTAAGATGGCTCTGAGACCACTCTGACATGGGTATCTGGGTGATAGACTTAAGGCTTTGAATCTCTGCATTCCTCTTAATGTTCTGTTAAGAGTATTCTGGAATTTTCCCTTACTAAGTAAAAGTAAAGCCTAGCTTCTATTGCCTGGAGCCTTACAGAGGCCTTGCTTATAGCAGATGTGTTGCAAGATAATGCTTGTCTCTATTTTCTTACATCTATTCTCAGCTTCTAGGCCAATAATTAGGTTTTTTTATGAGCCACACAGGGACATACTGTTATGTGAAGGGATTATTCATCAAAAGACACTGCAGAACCTGGCACGTTTGCACCAACAAGAACCAGAAAAATATGCCTTGGAATGGATCTTGAAGTACCAACAAGGGCAGAGGATAAGGCTTCACAGGGTGAGTGTACCAATATAGGTCCATTATCTAGTAACTCGGGACAAAATGTTCCAGTAAAATCTCAAGAAGTATTCTTAACACATGGCATGCCAGCTCTTGAAGGTGAAATGACAGTAGATGCTGGAGCTTCTCAGGAGACGAGGAAGGTGTCAAAAGCTTGGAAGAGATCAGAAGTAAGAATGTGGTGAACAGGCTGAGAAAGAAATGAGGGAGACGACACCCTTTATAACAGCCACAAATAATATAAAATACCTTGGTGTGAACTCTAACCAAGCAAGGGAGAGACCTGTATGACAAGAACTTCAAGTCTTTGAAGAAATTGAGAAAGGTCTCAGAAGATGGAAAGATCTCCCATGCTCAAGGATTAGTAGCATTAACATAGTAAAAATGGCCATTTTATCAAAAGCAAGCTTCAAATTCAGTTCAATTCCCACCAAAATTCCAACACAATTATTTATAGACTGTAAAAGAACAATTTTCAACTTCATACAGAAAAACAAAAAACCCAGGATAACTAAAACAGTCCTGTTCATAGAGGAGCTTCTGGAGGTCTCCCCATCCCTGATTTCAAAGTGTATTACAAAACAATAGTAATAAAAACCACATGGTATTGGGATAGAAATAGACAGGCTTATCAATGGAATAGAATCAAAGACCCAGAAATAAACCCACATACCTATGGACACTTGATTTTTGACAAAGAAGACAAAACCATAAAATGGAAAAAGGAAAGCATCTTCAACAAATGGTGTAGGTCTAACTGAATGTCTGCATGTGGAAGAATGCAAATAGACCCATATCTATCAACCTGCACAAAACTCAAATCCAAGTGGATCAAAGACTTCAACATAAAAATCAGACACTCTAAATCTAATAGAAGAGAAAGTGGGGAACTGCCTTGAACATAGAGACAGCTTCCTGAACAGAACACCTATAGCTCAGGCGCTAAGATCAACAATTAATAAATGGGACTTAGTGAAATTGAAAAGATTTTGCCAGGCTAAGGACACCATCAATAGGACAAAATGGCAGGCTACAGAATGGGAAAAGATCTTTACTAACCCTACATCTGACAGAGGACTAATATCCAAGATAAGTAAAGAACTCAAGAAGACACCAATAAACTAAATAACCCAATTAAAAAATAGGGTATGGAGCTAAACAGAATTCTCAACAGAGAGATCGCTAATGGCTGAGAAGCACTTAAAGAAATGTTCAGTGTCCTTAGTTGTCAGGGAAG